>NC_050535.1:10246770-10307846 GCF_002922805.2 Oryzias melastigma
ATTAAAAACGCATCTCAGAATTTACTGTTTGATATTAAATGGACAATAAAATAGCAAGGAAATCTATTTTATCGTTGTAGTAAATTTTTTTTAATATGTTTTTTAATATAATTTTTTTGTCAATTTTGAGATTACTGAATTTTTAGGCCACAAAGTGCATGTATATTCCTTACATTTTCTCTAAAATCAACAGTATTCGATTTTGTCAACCTAAATGTCCTCACATTTTCTTAAAAAATATGCAGACCTTCCCATCAATTCCTCTGACCAATTGATTGCCTCTTGGCCCCTATTGGCATTCTGGGTAATGTAGTAATATCACATTATCTGACTGTTAAGTTAAACCAAAAGACAGAATTTTTCATACACAAATATTCATTTCTGTAAAACTATAGGATTAAATTGTCAAGTTGACTAAGTAGCAAATTTAATTGGTTAAATTCCGGGTAACAAAACCAGTCTGGAACCGAGTCATATCCAAGTCATGTTGTTAGAGAAAGCTTAGCCACTGTAAACAGAGGTTGCTAGGGAAAACTTTAGATTTTTCTGCTGTATAGCTTCACAAAATTAGTCGTACACATTCATCAGCTTCAGACATACAACAAACTCTATGGTTGCTATGGACCAATCCGCTTTACAATATCGGCTACATGACAAGTGATGTAAGTGTTTGACAGACTCACTATAGGTGAGTAAAAACAAAAACCTTTCAATGATCCACAAATCTTTGAAATATGGTATCATCATAATATTAGTTTGAAATAATTTTTTTTTAAAACAAAAATAACATAAAAGCTTTTTTGTCTCATCTACTTAGAAAAAGAGAATACGAGAAACTGACACCTTTACTCAAATGGTTTCTAGCCACAAAAGCTGGAATGGGCTCTTTTTTTTCCACGAGGAGCTGTAATAAACCACATACAGCAAAATGTTTGCTACTCCTGTTGAACTTTGAAGCCATCAGAGCGTATTAAAATCAAAGTGCTCTCATAACGCTCAGGAGATCAAGCTTTGTGTTTTTGTTGCATTTCAATCCAAGTTGGCATTTGTTTCCCGCTGATGCAGGTCTTCCTCTGCAGGAATACGAAGCTGATGAACTTTTAACAGGTTTCCTCTTTCAGCTTAAACTCTTGATGCGTTTGCATCATCAGCGACATGGTGGTTAAAAGCGGTCTGTTTAATTGATGTGGTGTGAATATTTCATTTCAAAGGAAATGCCTGTGAACCTGTTTACAGTACTTAAAGTGTGTTAGATGATGTTTGTGCCAGATGCCTTTGAAGAGGCTAACTACTGTTAATTTGACAACAAAGTGCAAAAACATTTAAACACAGGTGTCTGGAAGCACTTGATCTGGATTTCAATTGATGTTTGTGATGCAAAAATCTATAGAAATGTGAGCTCTGAGGACTCCATCTCCTACTAAGGCTTTGTTTCTTATTAAGCTTTTAGGAACCTTTTCACACTTGAATCACACCCAAGTCAGTTTATGCTAATAGTTCAATTTCATCCCTCCTGACCGCTAGAGGGGGTGCTTCAAGACCTGGATGATCCTTCTTGCACATGCGTAGTTCTGGAATTTATTGAAACAAAGTCACCTGTGACCTCCTGGTGACCTACGTGAGGCTGTTAAGTCCCTTGGCACCAGGAGTGTGGTCCCAACACTTCTTCCTAAGAACGTGAGGAACCTGAGGGGCTGGGAACTCTTGTAGTCTTCTAGGGTTTTCTTTTCTTTGGAGAAATGGAGTCTGTTTAGATCCAGGACCGTATAAAAGCTCAATTAAAAAAAAAAAAAAAGGAATTTATTTAGAAAGTTGACTTGAAAATTCACAAACTAATACAGCAGATTTGTGTCATTTCCTAATAAAAAGTAAGCATATGATTTTATAGTTGAATGGGTCAATTCGATCACTAAGTTGCCTCATATAGATGGATCTAGTTGGATTGTAGCGATAAAAATCTATTCATTGATTATCATTAAACCCTTAATCATAACATTTGTTGTGTTTGTCTTAACTCTTTAACATCTGAGCTTTAGCTCCAGTGTTGATATTCTTTCGACTACCGTAACTCTTCAACCATTTACATCAGGATTCTCAAAATCAATTTACCTACTGAAGGCAGAGTCAGGGCCGTATGGGGTTTGTATTTGTGCCAAAAATATGTTCACTGTTTGATCTTTGGTCCATTCTCTATGTCTACTGAGCAAGTTTATTGAACATTTGTTCATGTCTATTAACTACTAAGTAATATCTTCTGTGTGTCCTGTAAAACAACAGGAGCTACAACGCTAGCAACTGTTGCCAAGTACTTCTGACAATCAGATCCAACGACAAAAGCAAATGGAAAGTTTTAAGCTTATAGTAAGCTGAAACATCACAAAGCAAATACAAAGCTATCATAAAAGATGCATGGACATGCAAAAGATATTGCGTAGTAGTAATTGAATTTCATATTAAGGCGGTGGGGCCGCAAAATATCGACTTGGGGGCTGCAAATGGCCCACGGGGCGCCAGTTTGAGACCCCTGATTTACATAATTATTATAAAGACACTGATTTACTTTGATTGCATATACAGCCAGACAGTTATGTTGTGTCAAAGAACATGTGTTATTTAGATGTTGACAGTAACATCTCTGGTGTCAAAGGGTTAAACCAAAACTTTATTTTTTAAAACTTAAACTATGCTAATGGAGAGCCAATGTCACTCCCACGTCATTGTAAAAAGCTTAAATGAGTATCTTACGCATCAGTGAGTGCAGAGACTGCTAAGAGTTAATATAAACATTTAAAAATATTGTACTTGCAAGCACACCTAGTCACAGGTTTTCGTGTAGTTCTTGAGAGGTGGTATTTATTGAGAACCGTGTCTGAGATCACCCTGGCAGGATGCTAAGAAGTCACTCAGTTACTGCTTTGAATGGCTTTTCATGCCGTCCCATATAAACAAGACCAGGATCCAACAAAGCGTGGCTCATTTTTGACTTCACTGCAGGGTGTGAGCTTTTAAAAAGGATAAAAGGGCGCACAAGGCTCACTTAAAGCACCGTGCCTCTTTCTCACTGCTCTTTCTGGGCTTTACGTGCATGAATCGAGAAAACGGGATTGCAGATCTGTAACGAGGGACAATTAAGGGGCTCCACGTGAGACCTGGAAGAGGTAAAGAACTCCCTGTGGAAACACTGCATGACCGTTCAATTTACAGACACAGAGAGAAGAAAAGAGGTTTCTCCATCACCTCTGTGTATATCTGCCTCAGCGGTATTCACACTCTGGGGCTTATTTCCACCCAGAGCCTTGCTTTACTTACGGCATCATTTCCTGTTTCTTCTCTTTATCTTCTGAAAGCCAAGCGGCACAATGTAAGCGATGGCTCCTCAGACTGCCATTCGAAGGGAAAGTATTACGGCAGAGTGTCGAGGCGGCCTAGCAGGGGGAAGATTAAATTATCTCCTGTGAAGGTGTGCTGGCACTTTCGTGAGACAAAAGGCCATTATTAATATTCAGTGACACATACATACATCCAAAATGATCCTGGACGCTTCGTCACGGGTCATAAAATTCCCCAAGGTGCCTTTCGCTCAGTGCACACCGAAAGCCGCCACTCGGATGAATCATTGCGCTTCCTTGAGGATATGTGGAACGAAGGCAGAGAAGAGGGAAAAATGACTCCAGGTTTATTAGATTGCTCGAGAAAAAACGACATTAGTTTAGATTGTTTTGACTTGGTGGCAGGCTGCCGCCACCGCACTCAATCCATTGGGTTTGCGTAGCGTGCAAGAAGGTTGAAGGTATACTGCAAGCTGCTCCAGCCTCGGCGATCTCATCTGGTAATTTGTTGGTGGCATTTGGAGTTGAACTTTTGTCTCGAGCAGTGCAAGCCGCAAAGATCTGCGTACAGCATATAGCTTCTGACAGCTGTTTGACACTACAGCATGCTGTTCTTTAGTTTCTCTAATCAGCTGAAGATAGCCAGGTTCGGCTTGCTCTGTGGGATAATTGGCCTGTCAGGGTGTGACAAGAAGACAGTAGCTGACTGCAATCTCTTCTGTCACCTCTATGGTTTCCTCATGGGAGCTTCTGGATCATCTTTATTATGCTCTTCTCACGTTTTTTCTTTCTGCTGATCCCAGGCCCTTACACCCACAGAATGATCATTTTACAGCTGCATGTAGGCATTAACATCAGTCAGGAGGAGGGGAACACTTTCAGAAAAAAAAATGTTCTTGTTTCTCTTCATTTGTCATGTAGGTAATCCAAGTGAGCACAGAGGATTTTCATGTTTCAGGAATATCTGCTTTCATTAAAAAACATTGTCAAGCCTGAGGCATGGAGCCATACATAGATAGGGGAAGACAATTTGTGGAGGTACTCCCCAACATACACATGTACACAATCTAGAAGTAATCCGTCGGACAGAAAAAAAGCAATAATATGTTAGGAGGATGGACCTTTGACTTCATATCAGAACTGGACCTAATAAGTGTAATGTCATCCAATGAAAATGTCTTGCTTCCAGTTCCAATGCCATCAAGCTCTTTTTTTTCACGACACCGCCATGTTGGAATGTTAAACAGGGTCAAGTTGCTACCGTTTCTATGGTAACCACTCTCACCAATCAGAAGGGAATTTGTTAGAAGGACACACCCTACCACATTCAGTCCAGATCATTTTAAGCAAACCAGATTGTCCTTATATTATACTAACTATCGTTCCATGAAAGAGACTTTTGGTGGAATCCCTGAAAAAGTGTTTCTACATCAAAGATTAGGAAGAACTCTTCAATAGACTCATTGGATAGACTTGGCTCTCAATAAAACTAATTCAATAGAGTTCTATTCATCTGGCTATTCATCTTAACATTAGAGTTTCACAACAGAAAAGTTGCAATGGACTGTTAAACTGTCCAGTGTGTACCTGACTTTCACCCCACCACGAAATGGTAGACATCCCTGTGTCCCCAAACATACATACGATGGGTGGAACAGAAACAGGTTGAAATAAATGTTCAGTTTAGAGTAAAGCAGAATAGCAAGCCAAATATTAAACTGAATTGCATACAAAACCTCGCAGATACAACCAATACAGAAGAAACATCAAGCAAACACGAGTCGAAGATAACAAATCAAAGAACCCAGAAATGAAAAAGCAGAACCAACATTCATACTTTAACTGCAGCTTCCCATGAGTCCCGGCTTCAAGGTTTTTTCCTAACTCAACTATTCCCCTTGGCACTGTATCTTTCTACTTTTCAGTGCCTCTGCTTGTCACAGTATGTGACTGTCGGCTGCAGCAGAAGAGACAGAGTGTAATTTTTCTTTTTCTTTTTTTTGTCAGTTTAATGAGGCGTCTCACTGAGAAGCAAATTTCTAATCCTGTAAGTTGGTTTATTAAGTCAATTTAAACATCTCTTTATCGTTGCTGAGTCTTTTTTTAACTACTTGATTGGCTGTGATGATGACTCTTGGTGAGTGAATCATCACCTCCTCTGTCTTAAGTCTACTGCAAAAATCGACCCTGCATCCAACAGCTGTAATTTGCACAGACTAATCTCTGGAGTGGCCCAACTCTGGTCCTTGAGATCTACCATTTTTCTTCATGTCCAGAAAACCCCGCCCCCCATACAGGTGATTATCAGGTCTTTTCTGTTTCTAAACCAAGACTCTTAATGAGTTGTAACAAAACATAAAAATTGTGCAGCTAAATGGTGTCACTGATGTCTTGGCCATCATTTTATTAGCTTTGAGTTCATTGTTAACATCAGTAGTTCCATCCATCGATTTTAAAACTCTCGGAATTGCTTTTGGAGTCATGGGGTTGCTGGAGCCTATTCCAAGTACTGTTGGGTACACCCTGAATGGGTCACCAATCTGTTGCCTTCCAACAAGCTGACTCCTGGTTGGCGGCAATAGATGCCACAGGAACTCAGACTGACTTGGACCAACCACTGCTAATTGACGTCTGGCTCCAACATGGCAACGTCAGTGTTGCTGAAAAATGGCGACTGAATTAACTTCATTTGTTGGAACCAGAAGCAAGCTTTTTTTTTTTTTTTTGACATCACCCTAACTAGGTCCAGTTCTCTTTTACAGTCAGTGTTGGAAACAATTTTTTTTCCACCTATTTTTAATATTTCATGCTACCTAAGCTCCCAAATCAGAAACACATTTCCAAAACAGGCTTCTGAATTGATCAATTTCAGAACCAGCTCTGCTCTTTGCTGTTGGCTTTAGATGTTCAGCCTCCTCAGAACATCCCATGCATACCATATAGAAGAAGCAGGCTTCTCTTTGAACCGGAACACCCCGCGCCCAGACACTGATGCAGTCTTTGTGTTTTCTGGATGGATGGTCCGGGCCGATGCGTTTATCTCGGTCGCAGTGTGAAATGAGCTGCATCCAAAAACATGAGTGTGCGCTGCAGACAGAGTGGTTGAAAATGTACAGATTCATGTGTGTGTGTGGGTGTGTGTCCATGGTACAGTTTCAGAAAATCAGGGTTTAGTGAGCATGAAATGAACAAAACATACACTTTCTCCTCCCATGTTGTTCAGTTTGCTGGAGGCTAACTGAAATGACGCTGTGTTTGTTTGCAGACAATAGAATTTGTCCTCTCGCTAATAAAAGCGTGCTCTTCGAATGCAAAAAATTCAAAAGAATACATGAGAATGACTGAATAGAAACAGTTTAATAGATATTTTTTTGTCTGTAAAAGGAAAACTCTTCATGTTCAGAAGTATTCTTTTGTCAGTGTACTTATTTTCTCTTTCATTTGAGACCTTGTGATAGTTAAGGACATTAATAAATGGTGCAATTATGAAAGCAAATCTTAAACTATACATATTCTACGAAGCAATGATAACATGTAGGAACATATTGAAAAGGTTGAATCCCGGTTATATAAATATCTTTACTGGTTGATGAATAAACGAACTGATGAAAAGAGAACATATTACAACAGGCTGTTTTGGTGTGTAAATGAATCCACTGGTGCACCAATGATGAGAATTGGCCAGTGAAGAGCAGTAGGGATGTAAGTAATAGTCAGGGTTAAATCATTTACTTTTTTTAGCCGTCATCACCAGAGACATCCATCTGGATTTTCATTTTCGGACTATAGTTGCACTTAAGTCTCACACAAAGACTAAAAACTAGACCTGAAGGACTTGAAACTCAACTTGAGACTCAACCTCAAGTCCTTGAAATCTGACTTGAGACTTGATCTCAAGGACTTGGCACTGATGCCGCATTCACACCAGTCTTGTGTGGTTCCTTCAAGAATGTGCTGTTCGCTGTTTCATGACTACGCATTCAGCAGGTGGTGTTTACACCTGACATGCGGGTAGAGGCAGGTGGAGGATTCTTCTTCTTTTGTGTTTTTAATGTTTATTAGCGCTCATCCACCATTTACTATAGGTAAGGCTCGGTCCACATAATCACAGTGGTGAGATCCCTGTAAATCTTGTGCCAGCTTTTCGTTTTCACAGCTCTGTTCCTATAAATGTCCATCTTGGTGTCATAGAAATTATTTTTTCCTTCGTGATCGTGTTTACAACGTTGGTACTTCCATGTTTTACAAGCACGAAATCCAAGTGCACAATTGGTCACAGTACCACGATTGAGCATGAAAAGTTCAACCGGTTAAACTTTCAGCATGCGGTTAGTGAACGGCCTAATTGTATGTAGAGACCGCGAATAGACTTAGACATTTGCATAGACACAGAAGCCCAAAATTCTGGTGGAAGTGGCCGCTTAAATGTGAGTCGACACACCCTGTATGCAAGTACCTTCAGACTTGGCTTGAGACTCAACCTCACGGACTTAAGGCTCAACCTGAGACTCAACCTCAAAAACTTGAGTTTAAGACTTGACTTGAGATTCAACCTCACGGATTTGAGGCTCAACCTGAAAGACTTGGAACTGGAGGTCTGGGACTTACAAACATTCGTTCATTATTTTTTATTTTTTTCCCCCTGCAGATCATAGCTGTAAGTCCAAAAATAAGACCTCCATTAACAAATCTTTTGCATTAGAATGGCAGAAACATCAACTTCCTGTTATTGTGTCCAGACGAGATGTTTAGTAGTAGTTTAATAACAACTTGTGATGATGGATTCTATTTTTGTAACTGTACATTTTAAGACTTGAGACTAACATTCAGAACAGGACTTGTGAGCATATCTGATCTTTAGTTGTTTATCATGAAGATGAATTGCAATAACTTTAAGATTAAGGACAAGTAAAACAGATTTTCATCTCAGGACCCTTTAACCATGTTTTTGACATTTTGGGTTTCCAAACTTGTCGTTTTTCGACATGCTGGCTGTTCCAATTAAATCAGGGATCTGGGCATTTTCTCTGATGCGGTATCGGACGCGGACCGGTCCTCGGGACCCAGCTGATACCGGTACCCTAACCAGGTCTGCAAACTGGTACCACGTCCGGTAGTGGACGTGTGTGGTACCGGACACGTGGTTCTGGTATTGTTCGGTACTCTGCGGCTCCAGTACAAGGTTAAGGTTAGGGTTTGGGTACCGGATTGAGGCCTGAAGGTTGGGGAGCTCTGATTTAATTGGAGCAGCCAACCCAACAAAAATGACGAGTTGGAGACAATTTTTGACTCGCCAATTTTCAGTGCAGAAGGGTCTTTAACCTTGTGTCAATATGTGACGACTTGGGAATAAGAATTTGTAGCACTATTAAATCCAAGTCAAAGTTGGTCAAAGTTCAACTGGTTGAACTTTTGTCCCATATTTAGTGGCGGCATGTTTAGTACGTAAACTGATCTATAAACTTAAGTGGTGATGCGTGAACATGAGAGTTTTGAGTTAAGAAAGCCTAAAACGCACATATATATATACGTTTACATAGACTTTTTATTGAAAATGGTTGCTCTAAAAAATGTAGCATAAAGTCCAAAGCAAACCGCAAGCATAAAATGGCAACTAAGATGTGAACCAAACAAGTGAATCTGTCCAAAACGTCTGACAAGCCTTCCTTCCACTGCTCTTTCTACTCCACCTGCCCTGGTTCAGGGTCCCTTAGTTCTCCAATGGAATAAATGTCCACTAGAAAATTGTTCAAAAACATATTCAAAACCCTTTTTCAAAAAACACTTTTCAAACCCTCCTGCTCCATGTACTGTAAAGGTGTTTTATTCTCTGACCATGTTTCCATAGACCTGTTCAGTTTGTATTACAGCTTTTATCTGTTCTGTCCTTAAGGTTTTATAGAAATGCATAGAAAACAAGTTGAAAGTAATGCAAAAAAATATTTCCTTTATTTTCTCTTCTTCTTTTATTCACGTTTATTTAATAAAAATATTTGAATTTTCTCAAACCAAAAAAAAAAAAAAAATGAAACCATTAAATCTAAACAAACCACCAATAAATCAAATATTGGAGAGAATAAGATGGAAGGTTTATCTCCAGAGGTTGGTTTGCACGGCTGCATGACTGTCCTGCACATTTCAATGTGTGGGACTGTGTGGCTGGCTCCATGTGTGTGTGCTAGTTTGTGGTCTGGTGTATGTCCCTGGTGTTTGTGTGTGTATACTTGCTGAATTGACCTTTAACCTAAAGTGTGGATCCTTCTCTTACTGCTTTGGGCGACTTGCTCCCTGTAGACTTGTGGGCCGCTGCGTTGGCCTACAGAAAAACACACTCATGTTTAATGAATGCAGGAGGAAAGGTCACAGGTTCTTACAGGAACACACCACGATTTTTGTTATTATATATTTTATGTAACTCTGTAGTAATAATGTGTAATAACAGTATTTAAGAACATATATTAGATTCTCATAGTATACTAGAATACATTTTGTGTTGAATATATTTAAATATTTTTTCCTCAAGCAAAAGCTAAAATGGTCATGTTAATGTTTGGTTTCTCGTTTTAGAATATCTAAAGAAACTGTGACACACAGATGCTTTTTTTTTTTTTTTTGATGATCTTAAGACTTAAATTGACTGTTGTCCAGAAAATGAATACTCTTGAACAAACCATAATGTCAGGATACGACTGAGACACTATGTAATGTCTATACAATTGATATTTCTCCAAACTAAATTATATTGAATGTTTTCTTCCTGTCATAGATGTATATATTTTCTGAAATTACAGTTTTTAGTAATTATTTTTTCTCTTCAGGCACATCAAAGTAAGAATTTTTCTGAGTTGCAAAGCTCCTCAAATTATGAAAAATTATATAGACTTAACATGACTCTCAATATCAGTCATTAGTTCAGTCGATATCGATGGATACACAAGACTTTACATTAGACTTTGATTACCTAAATTAAGCAGTGATTGGGTTGTACATCTTGGCAAGAGTTTGCTCCAATCACCTCATCGACTTTCCAAAAATGGTTGTTCTTGAATAAAGACATTTAAAAGAAAAAAAAAACTTTCTAAAAATGGCAGTTTACATTGGGCAAATGAGAGTTGTGTTGACTCCACCCACCTAAAAAAAAAAAAATGAATCATGGACAGATTTGAGATTTTAGTTAAAAAATGTTTGCTGAGATAGTATTTATATTAGAAACATTTTTGAATCCAGGCTTTTCAAACATTTTTTTTATTTTTTAATCTAAGTTTAACATTTTTTATGTTGCGTCGTCCAAATGTGGGTCCTTAACAACGCTTATTTAGCCCCCGTTATTCACACTAAACTATTGCCTTAATAGTAGCGTGTGTCCGCCGTCAACAGTTGAAAAAGACTTGGTGCGAAATGTCGAAGTAGTTCAAATCCCCCGATCTTGCTTCAGGCTTTTTCCTCAAAGTCCTATTCCGATTTATGACAGACTTTGTGAAATATAATTCCAGACAAGCACAAACTGCAACAATTATTTTTGTTTCAGGATCTATTTTCACATGGTTGGCACTTCCACAAATTAAAAGGGACGCCATTCATACGTCACAACCAAATCCGAGTCCCTGATTGTTCAAAGTTTGACCTGATCTAAGTTTTAGCGCCCGTTCCATGCGTTTTGTACTTAAAACTGACTTAGAAATGTGCATAGCTACGTATAAATGTGAGAATTTTTAACGGAAAAGCTCGAAATGCACATACAGTATGTTTACATTGACTTTTCATTGGAAGTGCTTGCTTGAACAAGCCTTGCTGAGGCTGGTGTGAACGTAGCTTAACATTGGAGTATATGTATTTTTCTGAAACAGCCTCTAGTGGTCATTCGAGTTACTGCAACTTCAAATACTTTTGGGTTTTCCTTAAACTCTGAGTGTGCCGGATTAGTCCAGACTGCCAATTGAAGGAGCAATTGTAGCAAACACACAAATCACATCTCCTAGGATCTTAGAGGAGAACAGTTGATTAATCTTCGGTTCAGCTTCACCAGGAGGCGATCCACAACTGTAAACTGCATAATAAAACAATGCACTCCACAATCCAGTCAACAACATTGATTTTCCTTCAGTCGTGTTTGCCTTGTCCTCTTGTTCAAGCTGTAGTACATCTTCTACACCAATCACCTGTGAAGCCCTCACACTTTTGTCACCCCTCCCTGGAAGAAAAAAAAAACCAACTGTGAGTGATTGTGTGTCTGCTCTCTTCCCCAATGGATCGGGCTGAAGTTCTCCTCCGTTTGAGAAGCCAAGATCCTGGCCGGTGAGGAGAAATTACACGACGCTTGGCTTTGACATGAATCTATAGACGCCATTGACTTCAAATTAAAGTGGGGTGTGAAGCGATCAATCACAGCTTTGGACTCTGGATGTTGCCTCGCCGTGATGCATGGTTTTCCTGGGCCGGGCTTTATAACAGTGTGGTGAAATCACCTCCTCCACTGCTTGAAACAAAAAGCTCCATTTTTTTTACCTCTCTGCAGAACAGGACGTCTACTTCCTTCATCTGAGCTGTCACCGGGCTCAACATTTCCTCCCTCGTAGAAACCGAGAAAGCTGTCAGCTTTTGACAACGGCCTTGTTCAGGCCCGGTTGCCATGGTTACCACACAGCAACAATAGCGTAAAGTGTCGTGCACCTCTGTGTGAAGGCTGAAGGACCATGTGAAAGGACAATTAGCACGTTAAATCACACTTTGCCACCACCCTTTATGCCGCACTGTGGCATTTCACTTTGAGCCACTCCATTATTTATCATTACTTCATGCCTTGGCACCAGCAACCACCATGACCAGAGGTGTGATGCCTTCCGAAACGCAACTCCTCCACTGTGACATTATAATAATGCAGACGTGTTGCTGTCAGGTGCTTTTCAAAGGCAAAAGAGAAAAAGATGCAGTGACAGAACTTTCTCCTGAAAATATCCAGATACTAGTATACCCCAAAAAATCTGTAATGCTGTAATCATTTTAGAAGAGCTTTTAAGGAAAAAGATCAAAAACAAGGTGAGGATTAATAACCAGAGAAAATGTGTGTCAAGCAAAACAACAATATCATCTGCATAGAAGTGGAGAACAGCATCTTCAGACTTTTTATACACTAAAAAGTGAGACATTGGATCAAATAACTAAAGCTCTGAAATCTTTTACACTTAAAAATATAAGTTTTCATCAAATTAAATGTTTAAGTTGAGTAAACCATCAATACAGTTTTAATTTAATGAAAAAAAAAAAAAAAAAAAAACAACTTGTGGAAGGAGCTTTGTGAGTATGGGGTCCCAGAAGTCTTACTAAGGGCTTTCTGGTCTCTGAATGACCAGAGTAAAAGCTTCACTCAAAGAAAATGACGTATTTCCGGTTCCAATCAAATGAAGTACTCTGGTTTTAGTCGTCCTTGTGTTTTTGTTTTCTCTCATAATTTAATTATTTGGGTTTTACCCTAAACTCTGACTTCCGTCATTCTTCCTGTGCACCTTTACATCAGTTTCTCCGGTGTGTTTCCAAATATCTGTTCAGAGACGATGTGTGATGTTTAAGTGGTATTTCTGCCATAATCTTAGCACATAACATAAACCAAAAGGATTAAGCCTAAACCTTTAATCCTCATCTGGTGTTGCGTCTTTTTTTATATTTCTGATGCAATAAGAGAGACTGCTTTCTTGTTTCTGTGTTTCAAGGTCGTCAGCTGTGCTTTCTATCTGCCTGGCGTTGCAGGGCTTTACATGCTTTTCAACATGCTAAATATTCATAATCTGGAATAATATAATGGAATAATAATAATCTGTTAATAAATCAATATTGTTAGGAAAATGTGGTAGAAATACAGTTCAGAGTTTGGGCAAATAGAAACTTTTTTTAATAAATCACCAATAAACAAAGCTTCAGAACTTAGAAAAACGATATATATTTATTTGCACTTATACAAGATATTGCAAAAAAAAAACAGGTATAAAAATATATATAAAAAAGTATAGGTGCAGGAGGAGGAAAAAAAACCTCACGTGGGCTTATATTAAAGCCTCTACCTAATAAAACTTTAATAAAAATACAATGATACAATTTTATACATTCACAAATATAGACTTTACACATCTTAAAAAATACAACAAAAAACATTTAGATTTCATAATACAATCAAGTTATCATCAGCATTTTAGGTTAATCATTTTAGGTCATTGCTTAGGAAAATAGGCAAATATTATCAAATTTGCTTTTCTTTAGATTATTTTGAGTGATTTAAGAATGTTATTTTAAAATTGTTAACCTTATGAACATAAAGGTTTTTCCATTTGCAGTATCAGTGATTCAAAAATAAAAAAATGATCAAAAAAAGATTTAACTGAATTATTTATCTATTTATTTAAACACAAAGTTCATTTCTTTAAAATAAAATTTCCTTTCGGGAAAAGGGCTTTCTTAACACTTTAGACGAGGTCTTGCAAAACACTCAGTATAATGTTGACAAAGATATTTAATACATTTGTTACGTTTGTAAGCACTTTATTAATATAGCCTTTACAGACAACGGTCTCACTTTACATGTTAATGAATCTTGGTAAGTATGTTAATAAACCTTATTTGGCTTATTGTAAATAATAATAATAATAAATAAATAAATAAATAAATATCTTATAAACATCCTTTAAACACATTATTAATGTTTGTTAATGTGTTAATAAAGCTTGTAATGAAATCTTATTATAAAGCGTTACCAGGGTCTTTTTGTAAGTTATAATAAAGAATTAATCTGTTTTTTTTCCTTCAAAATAAAACAAAAATTATGCAAATACTGTTTTTTTTATGTCCAAACATTATCAATAAAACTTTAATTTCCGATTGGAAAAATAATTGATATTAAATGGATGAAATTCAAATCATTTTAGGAACTCTGAAACATCAGTGCTGTTTTGATCAGTAATTTGAGAAAAAAAAATAGATTTTTACCTATTTGGATTTGCAAAACAGAACTACAGATGAAGAAAAGATGACATTTATTTATTTTTGGAGTTACTTTTAGAAGTTTTCTTTGCCACAAAAAGAGAGTTGTGTTCTAGGATGTTCTCTCTGTGTTCGACCTTCCCGCTGACGCCACGCCCCTTTGTGAGCTTTAGGCTAAGGGATTCTCTGTAACCTGTTCAGTCAACGAGAATAAATTCCCTTTTCCAACAGTTTGCAGCAAAATGATGGGAGCACGCGGAGGCCAAAAGGAAAAAAAAAAAAATCATCAGCGAGCACAGCCGACAAAACCACCAAAGCAGCTAATCTGACAGAAATAACATTTTTCCGGAGCCGCCGGAGGATTCGACCTTTGCCTGCTGAAGTGAGGATGGCTTGTTTGTTTGTCGCGCGCCTTCAAAGATCCTAAAAGCAAAAGCAAACATGCGTCTGCCTTCATTACACTTTTAATTGCACAACATCCACATCTAAAAGTATCCTGGATATATATATATATATATATTTACTCTCTGCTGGGATAGTGAGTCCTCCCAGGAACGTTAGGCTGTAAACAAAGAATAAAGAAACATTTAATAAAATAAAAGCACAACATGTTTTTCACTCATTAGTGGTGTTTGCCAGCGCCGGAACTCCGGGAGCGTTCGATACGTTTCAAAAGTAAATGTTCGACCTATAGGGAGCAGCGCCATGCTTGCACATTTTGAGGCGGTGGAATGGTGCACCAGTGATTTGTTTAATTAAAGCCTAATGAAGCTCAGGTCGGCTGTGGACCTCAGCCGGATGTTCGATACCAGCGATTGACTGCAGGGAAAAGAGAAAAAAAAACCCAATGGAACTCTTTGCTGCTGAAGATCATCAGACTTTATCTGTACTAGATATTGAAGGACTTTTACTGTTATCTAGATATATATATAGTCATTTAGACATATAACTGTGACATAACTAAAACTTTGTTGATATAAGACTCAATACATTTACAGGTTACATTTACGGTGGCAGAATGGATACTTTTTAGACTTTACATCTTACATGCAGGTAATGGTTTAGTCACGTAAACTGTATGGGTGCTGCAGGGTTTTGGGTTGTCTGGGCCTATAGAGGGTAGAGCACAGTTGTGTCTTGCAGTCAAGGTATGTCATGAAAATGAAACGTACCATTGTCAACCGTGTGGTAAGTGTATCGTGAAGTATTTGAAAGCCTAATACACGATCCACGACCTTGATATTTTGTGGGGGTTACCCGCATACCCCTTTACACACTTATACTCCCTTTTAACCGCTGGCAGCTCGTATCCAAAATGGTAACTGGCGTATACTTGTATAGCACTTTTCTATCTGCCTCGAAGGCCCAAAGTGCTTTATAGTCCCAGACTCATTCGCACACACTGCGGAACACTGGCACCAACCATTGGAGGGGGGTATCAGTGTCTTGCCCAAGGACACTTCGAGACACGGGTGGGATATTGAACCTGCAGTCTTCTGATCAGCCCTACTGCTTCAACATGGTCGCCCCGAAAGAGGAGTTGTGATTAAGTATGTATTCAAACTGGAAAAGTCCGTTGGCCTGGAACAAGTCGGCTCAATCTGGTCTAGATTGAGTCCTGAAATTTGCGTTTGGTCTGTATTCACACTGTCTTTCAACTGTTTTAAACCACTAATGACTAAAAATCTCTTCAGGAATTATGAGGTTGGGACAAAACGAGAGAAAGAATAATGGAAGTCCTAAGCTTTCCAATCCTTGTCGGGATAGTTCACTAAGTTTGTATCAACGTCAGGTTCCACACTTTTTACTGCTTCTCTGGTACGGTGAAGGTGGCTGAAAGCTGTTACTGAAGAGCCGACGGCTTTGAGAATACACTGATAAGTGTTTAAGACGTACATGCATCACGTTAAAAGTTATTTTACTCAGCCTGCATTCATCACATTTCAATAAGTTACTGTGTCTCATTGTTGCACCGTTCCTACTCTGTTTACATCCCATAATGCCTGGGTACTGTGGGCGTTTGGTCCAGTTGTTTCGCTGAGGGAGCTCAGTCTGATTGGAAGCTAATAGTGACCACCTCCAAAGATGGGTCTGAGAGCGTTCCTGGTCCCAGACGTGCCTGGATCCATTTAGTCTAAAAAATTTGCTGTACAGCCATTAGCTGTCAGATTTGTGTTGCAGGAACAGGTGGCCCTCATGGTGTCACTGGTGTCAGATCATTTTGTTTGTTTCCTGTGTGTCTTGGTTCGTGTGTTTAGTTCATGAAAGCATTTTGTGGAAACTAACCTTCCTGCACTGAGGTCCTTGGTGTTCCACCTCACTCATGTTATAATCATGGTGGTCCTTCACTATATTGCAGTCTCATGATACAGTGACAAATGTAATTATTTTGTTAAAACAGCACAATGTGTTCTGAATCCTGATTGGATGTTGACCTCGTCAATCAATCTCCTCCATGCTGAGTCTCCTGTACAAAACTTCTGATACTTTTATATGCTGTACAGGAAAAAAAAAAAAAAGAATCCATTATGACCATTAGCAATAGTACTTACATGGGTTTATTTTTTCTGAGTTATTTTTGTTGAATTGATATATTTTTCAAAAGTACTCGTCTCCAGAGACAGAAAGACAGAAATTAGCGGTAATGTCTGACTTAAAGCACCGGATCTGAACATTCATGGTAGTTTTGTGATGAGTGTTTTTTACAGAGCTTGAGTGTGTTCTTGAACGCAGCTATTTTTAATCATCTAAACGTAGCTTGTCACACAGAAAGGAAAATGACACCAAACATTTAGAACGTCGATTTCCTCAAGTTTTTGATCAATAGAAGAAAATAGAAAAGGGCTTAATGCTGGAGATTAATGCACTTGTTCTCATTGATTGGTGAGATCCGATATTTCTATACATTTAGGTTTTGAGTTCAGTTTTAACACCTCAGTCCTAAGTGCACATTGTATCTCATATTAAGAATTTACAGAAAATCTTCCCGGAATCATATCAGAAGTAGTACCAAAAAAAAAAAGTATCTCATGAGTAATTAGTGGCCTAAACATGTAGTTATCAGTTGGTATTGGGTCGCAGAAAAGAATGATATGTAAATTAGATTATTTCTCTATTTTCTTTATTATCTGATTCTGAAGGAAGTTTTATTTTGAAAAACGACCAGATTTTCTCCCCGACATCACTGTTGACATACGTCAAGGTGTTTTAAGTATTGAATGGATTTGTTAATTTCTTAAAGCAGCTGCTTGAACCGCTTAAACCTCCAAGCTATCAAAGTTACCGCAAAAATACTTCAAAATAAAAGAAATCTATATTTGACAAACAAAATAAGGAGTCTTTGCTGAAAATATGGATTTAATGTGAAAGTTGTTCCTACGCAAAACCTTCTCTGCTTGATATGCTTCTTTAATGTTATGAGGATGCTGCTTATAAAACACTGTGGATTCTGTTTTTCATTTTTTATTTTTTTGGATAAATTCCAGTATTTGTGATGGTTTTATCATGTAATTTTTTTGTGTTGCTGTTGGGTTTTTAGCTCTGGCTTTGGCCGTTAAGGGTAAAGTTAGGGAAAAAGTTAGGAGAAAATGTAATATAAATCAAGAATAAATGTAGTGTAACAGGCTGTTATAAACTATCAATTTAAACTAGATTACATTTAGGGCAATTTTCATGCAATAAACAGGTTTTCCTTTAAATTTTCCTTTAAAACTTTAGGGAAAGTGGTAGCAAAAAAATAAAAAAATGACCACAACTTTTGGCAGCTCAGGCTGATCTATGAAACACACGAGGTTCTCCGCTCATATCTGTTTACTCAGATGTTAGACAGGACACGCTATAAAAATGATAATAATATTATTTGACCTTAAACTGGTCAAGGGGCTCAAAAAAAGCTGGAGACTGATTTAGTGAAATTGATTATCATAAAAAGGCCTTGTAGCTTTTTGAAAAGATATTTTGAGGTAAAACAATGCTATAAAAGATTTAAAGTCAAAACTGTTGAAATACAGAATAATTGTTTTAAAGGCCGACATAATTTTAGCCGTTATCTCCAAAAATGTATCTCTAAAATGATGTTCTAGGTGTACAATCAAACTTGATTGACATAGTCTCCTGCTGCTTTCATGTGCTGCCCTGAAAGAGCAGCTCTGTGTGTGCGTTCACGCTGCCGCGCGCTCAGTTCAGCGCAGAGGTGAAGCCATCCACAGAATGAGCCATCAGCAGCTCTTTGTGAACAAACCTGCCAATCTTTCAGGGCACCAGCTATCAGACATTGCTGCTGTCTCTGGGGAACCGGCTTGCCCACTTCCTTGACTCACTCCTTTAATTTGTGAGTTCCTCTGTAACCTTCAGTGATCACTCTTCCAAGTCACTCCCTCATGTTCCCTGGTCTCATTGTTCTCCTTCCCCATTTGTCTCGTCTTATCTGTTCCCATCCTTTTTTCACCTTAAGTATTTTTCTTTTCCATTCTCTGCACCTTCCCTTCTCCAACTTTATCTTAACCCCTCCATCTCCTCCTCCTGCCCCAGTCTCCTCGCACAGAGTGATGGGCAAACACCATCGCTCACATCTCCACTGAGTACCTTGTTATCATCTTGTCCTCGCAGCGGCTGTCTGTCTGGCTTCGCCTCGCCTCAGAATCCGTCTCTAATGGGACCACATCATTTGCGACAGCTGCAATAACTCAGCGCTCGCAAACAAAGACGTGGCTTTGGCTTCAACACTGCGGCTCAAAGCGCCGCTGATTGTCGCCCAACGCCTCCGTCTGATTTACACATCTACAGAGTCTTCCTTTAAACATCTCCCTGACTTACAATTTCCGTAACATATTTCCTTATCGTCAGGATTCCTTTATAACTGTCATCTGAAACGGTCTCTTTATTCAAACGACTGTCATCTATGATCTTAGCGGTAAAAAGTCTAGGTATGAAATATTTATGAGATCGGAGAGAGTAGTGATTGTGAGCCCAGAACCTGTCACTGTGCTCGCGCGCTCAGGCATCTGCAGGCTGTACACAGCTCCTCAGGCTCCTGCAGAGTCCAAGCCAACCTGCATGAGTGCTTCAACGGCGGCTTCCGCTAGCATCAGAGCCCATTAATTGGTTCCAATGGGTCCGGCGATGCAATAACAAACCCTCACAAACATTTACAGTATATAAATCAGGAATGGCTTTGATTGGGTGCTTAAGTGAATTCCCCGGTTTTTGTGAAGGCTCAGTGGCTGTAAAGCCAGCGCAAAACCAAATCTAGTAGAAATAAGGTGGACTTACGGATGTCGCCTCATTGTGACTTTCATTATGACATGAATTGCTACTTCTTTGGCCATGTCACCATTGTAAATGAGATCTTGATCTCAGTGGATCTTTTATCTGGTTCAATCAATCAATCAAAGATACCATGGTATGACTACCATACCCAGAACGCCCACAAGGACCACAAGGCTGGCCCAAGGTGTTGATTGGAAGTTTTTCTAGTGAACTGTATTCATCTTTTATCTGCAACAATCAAATGGGTCCAATGTGTTTTAAGGATTTATGCATTGTTGTTTTTAAAAAAAATACACCAAACTGAAGGTTTTTCTTCATTGTTACTTGTTTATTAGCTTTTGTTGTCATATATCAAACTGAAACGAAAAATCGAGGTTTGAACTGAATCGTGGGGAAAGTGAATCGTTGCATCTCTCATACTTACCACTTTGCTAAGTTCTTGACTACAGCACCCACAATGCTCCAACAACCCATCAATTGGAGAGGCTTTATTGTTTACCAAAGTCATATTAAAACATTTGAACTGATTTTGGAGCATCCTGTACCACAGAGTTCTAGTTCAGGGAAATATAACCAGAATTCAAACATAAGGTGCACCGAATTCTAAGTGTTATTTTAGGGGAAATTAAAGACCTTATGTTCAAGTAATCAATACGATTTCTATAGAGTGGTTGGATGAAGAGCTGTAACTAACTAGTCTGTAACCATCCTATGAAAAAAAAATATTCTAAATCATTAGATGCATAAATTGGTTCCAAAATCTATTAATCCAATTGCGTCATAGTTGCTGTTGGAGAGCTTTTATAAATGAACTCCAGTGTTCCTGATTGTGTTGCTATGAGCATAGATTGGCACTAGAAGAAAATCAACCTACATTGGTACCACCAACTGGGTCACAGATTTATGCAAATACATTACATTCATATGCATGGTAAAATCAAGTAAACATAGCCAACTTGTATTAAAATCAATGTCATCAAATCGTAGCACAAAAACGTTGGCGCTTGCAGACAGGACGGTTTTTCATTTGAAGTAAGCCATCTTTGATCAGCAAGTGACATAAAACTGCATTATAACAAATAATACCAGAAGTCCATATTTTTGAGCTTCATATGTAAGTTACAGAAGTTGTCTTTATTCCACGATGAACAAATCTGCTGAGATGGACAATTTAAGACTTGGTGGGCTTCATAAATTTGTGCTTCAGTCATCATTAAAAAAAATCTTTTTTGAGGTTCTTGGATCACGAACAGTGTTGAAATCTTCAATATTTGAATAAAAGAGTAGGTTTTCAATATGCAATAAACAGAATGAATGATTATCTATGTCGTCCTCTGAAACGTTCAGAGCTTTGGGGGAAACTGTTGGTTATTGCAGCCATTTTAAACTGCTTTTAAGACGGAATACATGCAGGAATACATGCAGTTTTGATACAAGTTCCCAGATCAGTACTCAGCACTTCTGAGATCATATAAAGTCTTCAGAAAACTTGCTGCAATCAAACCCCCTCATGCAGAATATTAGTGCTTGTTCTTTTGCAGCACCTGAAATATTTGCCATTCACACAACAGTGATTTTTAGCTTAGAAAGCTTTGAGGAAAAGACAGTTTTTGCATTTTTATCTACTGAGAGAGCAAACATTAAAAACTGGTGTTCAGTTCAAGTGACCTACAGTGTCTGATACTGTTACCATTATTTCACTTCAAGGAACTTCAACTTTCTTCAACTAATTTGATGTTTTCACTTGGCAAATTCAGCAGTTAATACCGCTTTTTAGTTAAACTCATCAATTTTAACCTTTTAAAAAAGCTAGTAAGCTAGTTTAGCATTTAGCTTGGGCGTAACACATTCTGCTTGCTCATTGTTTCCTAATTTTAGGCAAATTAATTTAGCTTTTTTAGCATTTGTGTTTGCAATTTAAAGAGGTAATATTGCCTTTTTTTGCATTAGTTAACCTTTTTTTTTTTTTTCTTAAAAAGAACATTTGTAATGCTAATTTAGCATCTAGCTTTGGCATAACAGTTTCAGCTTTTAGCACTTATTGGTGATTGTTTGGCAATTTTATACAAATTATTAGAAGTTTTTTAAGCATTTGTCATTAACTTTGGTCACTATAATTACCTTTTTACATTTTTTAAAGAAAATTTGTTATGCTAGTTTTGCGTTCAGTTCAAGTTATTTAACAATGCTAACTTCTAGTTTTTAGCATCTGCCATCACTATTAGAGCTGTGTAAGCATTTCCCTTTGTATTTTTAGAGCTGATAATGCTTTAATAGTATTTTTAAAAACTTTTAAAATTAGTTTTGTATAAGTGTTTTAACAATATTTTGTGCTTTTGGTGTTTTCCTTTGTATTGAAATTTATGCAAAAACATTGAGCTATTTTATAATTTCTTGGCATTAAAAAGGTTTATCGTTGCCTGTTCATCTTTGATGATCATTAAACTTTCTTATACATAGAGCTTTAACTGCTAATTTCATATTTAGCATGTTTTGTGGCTCTTTGGATACCTTTTTGAACAGTTTTTTGTTTTAGCTTCTTTTCCCTCACTTCAGCCAATTATCATTTAGCAAAGCCTTGAGTCATGAGTCTCAATTTGAGCTGTTTATCCATAGGGGTCACTCTTGTTATTTAAAGTATTGTGGGGTTTTGTGTTGCTGAAATACAGGACTGTCAAGGTTAGGAATTGACTAAATGATTTTTCGTTGTGCTCTTGAGCAAATGCATTTTCTTAACATTACATGGACATAAAGGACGATCTTAGAATGTTTTTACCCTTAAATTGCTCCATTAAAGCTTTAATTTTACTCAATCTGAATGAGCTGATTCTAATGCATAAAAAAGCTGTCTCATAGATTGCCTCCAAAGCACAGTTTGTCCAAAGAAGCTTTCATTTATATTCACAAATTGGTTTCATGTATACATTGGAAATAAATAACCAGTGGAAACTGCAAGAACTTTTAATGATTCACCTTAATCCTCTCATCAAAGGAATCATCAAATAGGATTTTCAGCTCATATCATGTTGAGCATTTGTAAAGCTTGTTGACTCGAAGTATGTCGATGTCCGACATCCCCACAGTTTGGCCAATGGCAACGTTGGGGTTAGGGATGGGGGTTATGGTCTCCTTTCTGTCTTTTCCAAAGGCAGTTCTACAAAAAATAAAAACAAAAAAACAGCATTGTGGTCAATATTTGTCACCAAATTTAAACTATAGCATTTTCTGGTCAACCGTACCTTCCATAGTGCATAATGGAGCCATAGTCATATGGGGTGCCCTGATTGTTGGTATCCATCTTGTCAAAGTTATGGGTGTAATCTTAAAGTAAAACAAAAAAATAGTAATAAAGTATTCAGACTCCAGCTGTCATGTATCTGTCATGTCTATTCTAATGCTACTGAATGAGTTTAGGACCTAAAGATGGTGCCATGTGACTGGTGGATCTCTTAGTTTGGTCTTATTTGCATCGTGCTGCCATGGTAACAACTGAATAAAAATGTGGTTTGTCCTAGGTTCTTGTCTTGGTTGATCGTGGCGTTACGGGAAAATAGTTTGTTAGCATCTGCTCCATGGGAGCTCAAAAGGTCATAAAATGAGCAGTTCCTGTTGATAAACAATAGAATGAACATTGGTTGTGGACTAAACTTTTTCCATACGAGTTTCTTACATTCAATGATGTTGTCCCAGTTGATTTTTATGTGCTGGTCGCGGTCGCTCCGAGTGTGTTCGTGGTAGAAACCCAGAGCATGCAGCAGCTCATGCTGGATGACGCCATGCTTTATGCAGCCAAACCGCTGCAGCGCCACCACCTGTTTGTCTCCAACATAGCCCATCATAGACTTGCAGCTAAGAAAGGAAACACAATGTAAGCCAAACTAGATATGTCAGCTGGGTTTATGTCTGATGGTATTTGAAAGAAGTGATCGACCTTCACTAAACACTGGTGTTAATAATAATAATAATAATAAAAATGACCTAAATTTATGTCATATTGTATTTCCTTACTAAATGACCAATACTAGATGTGACAAATCTCAGTATTCAAACTTTTCAAGAACCATATTTTTGAGACCAGGTACACTTACTATACTTTATCTAAAATTAAAAGGTGTCTTATTTTGGTTGTCCCTATCGGCCTGGATCTGATATTTGATGGAGCACAAGGCTCAAATATCTGTCCAATTTTTTTTTAAGTACAACTTTCGTTAAAAACGAAGCTGCATCTCTTGATGTTTTGTTGGAGAATTATGGGTACTGTAGTCAGGAGCCTGGCTGAGGGATATGTACTAATGTCCAACATAATGAACTGAAAAAGTGACAGAATTATTTTTTATTTTATGTGTTACAACTGGATGATTTTGAGAGTTATTGTCAATAAAATTTTGATTTATCTTATTATTATATGATTATTGCAGATAAAAGATGCACATAAGAAAAACAACAGTTTGCTATTAAGCTCTCCATCAACTTCTCTAACCAATCACCTTTTTCTTGGCTCTTTGTGGCATTCTGGGTAGTGTAGTCAAACATGTTATGCGACTTTTGATATCTTACGGTGTTTTATGGTCCAAACAAATGTCATAATACATGTTTCCTTGTGATTTTCACTAATAAAGTAATCAAACTCGTCTCTTTGCCTACTTTCCTCAGTAATGTCGACACATTTAATTTTATAACTATACAGCTTCTACTCCCCTTTGGGTTTTTTTTCTGCTGAAAAACACAAACCACTGTACATCCAAAGCCAAATCACTACAATTAGAAATGGCCATCTCTTTATTGGATAGAAGCCATATGACACCACCACCAATATTACCGTGGGAACCGTGACCTGCTGCACAACATTTAGGGCACAATTCAATTAATTCTGACCGATCACATGACTCCAGTAATGAGAGCCATTAGTAATAGAGAAATGAGGAGGTATACAACCCTGCTGAGCATCAAGGCCCTTTGCTAAAGACGTGGTGTTGGTTCTATAAACATCAACTTCTACAACGTGAGATCCTGAGTTTGGAGATTGTTTATTTCAAGCAATCAAAACAAAGATAAAACGAAATAGATCTTAATCTTAAAGAGACATATTAGTTCTTATACACTCATGTTGACACTTTGAAACGATTAAATAGGAAGTTTGTCCAGAAGTAGTTCAATCAGTTGCTTGATAAAAAGTGGAAGGAAGCGAACTTATATAGTCACCCCTATTATACTTTACTGAACTTACCCAAACCTGGGTTCAAGGCTCAGGTAGGCCCTCTCGTTGTTGCGTGGAACAAAGTGAACGCAGGTTTTTGCTGCAAAGTCCTTCATGGCGTTCCTAATGGTTTCCTTCTCACTCTCCTCTGAGGTGTTAGAGAACAAGTTGAGAAGATTTATTCATGTTTCTTCTTAATAATAAAAAATAGAAAACCATCCCACCGTAGTCATTGCTAACTTCATAGGGAACCTTCACGATCCCGTTGGAAGACTTTGGCCAGTGGCAGCTATCTGGATTACCAAGGCACTTCATGGCATTCCTGGTTTTGGGAAGAACCAGATCTCCTTCCAACAGTTCCTCCAGAGATTCTGTCAGAATACAACCCGGTTAAGAAGATCTCCTGTTACCTTCCCAAGTTTTTAAAGTAGGGATTTGCGTCTCACTGTTGTTCATTCTGAGGATGGTGGAGGACACGTCCTCCAGTTCAGACTCATCGGTTTCCTCCTCTGATGACTCTTAAAAAAAGCAGAAGTTGTGATGACTCAAAGTCAAACCGCATGGCGTTTGGGACGATTCCGTCACTTACTGTTTTCTACCTCCTCCTTCTGAAAGAGAACAAAAAATCGGAAACCAATTTGTTAGCTTGACTGTAACATAACTACTTTAATGAAATGCTGGCGTATCATTCATTACACAGCGTTAAAAGCTCCAAATTGAATCTCTTACTTCGTCAGTTTGAGCGTTGCTGATGCTCAGGAGCAGCAGCAGCAGCACAGACGCTTTGGTCAGCAGGTCCATTTTTCTCGGTTGTTGATGTCTCAGACGCTTCACCACTCCGTCCAGTCCAGTCCAGCAAACTGAAGAACTGTCGAGGAGGGGGGCTGGTATTTACAGCCGGTCGAGGTGTGTCTGTGCACACAGATTAACAGAGGGCTTCCAGCAGGTGTCGTCTTAGAAGGGAGTGCCTTTCCCACCCATGTTTTCTGTTTCCACATGGAGATAATCTCATTCTGGCAGGATTACGGTTGTCTGCGGGCTGCCACTGATTCTGAGCATCATGTTTCATGGATCTCTTGCTAACCAGCGGGGAGTCAGATCACGATACCCGGGCTCGCCGCTTATCGCCAACGAATGCAGCGTTTAAAGCTCACACCTGCCTGGAGTCAGTAAACTAGCAGCTGACAGGTGGAGGGTGATACTAGTGATTCCAGTGTTTAATCAAGAGATTAAAAGAAGTATCCTCCTAATGTGGATGGGATCATTTGCTGAGAACTCAGAATGCATTCTGAGAAAGTAGTAACTTGGGTTGTTGCCTAAAGATTTTGAGGATTTTGATGGGTGTTCTAAGAACTCAAACAAACATTGGTACATTTACATATATTCATTTTAGAAGTAAAAATTGACTAATTTTTCAGTTTGAAATAAGGAAAAAATGATTATTTTTAAAAATAGAACTGTTACGCAGTATTTTCCTCAATACAAGCCACACTTAAAACCTTTAATTAAAAAAAATCCAATAGTGAGCCTTATAATCTGGAGCACCTTATATATAGATTAATTCTGGTTGCGTTCAAAGGGATTTTGAGAGTTAAACCGTCAAATTGTTGGCCTGTATTATATATATATATATATTTTAAGTGTAAAAATGGTTGGGTGTATTGTGAATGCACTAACGCAGGTAACATGTAGTGGTGTTGGATTGTGGATTTTTTTTTTACCTGTTGCAAACACGTATGGGAGTAACACCGCGGAACCAGCTGTCTGCTCATTTGTGACAGCTTACCTATGACAATTTCTGTGCAACCTAATGCACCTTACACTCCTGTACACCTTTTATGTGTATATATATGACATATATGTTTTACATTAATGACAAAAGTTAAAAAATAGACCATTTATTTATCTGGTAGTGCAGAAAATACAGAATTTCGTCTCAGCTCAGCTCTCCTGAAGTGTTTTGCTTTTTTTTCTGCAGAGCCGTGGCACCAATATCCTTCAGGCTTTTCTTTTATTTCATTCAGCTTTCATCAGCAGGTTTGGGGCTAAACAGTCAAGTCAGAGGTGTGTGGACACAGGTTGGACGTTCTCATAATGTTAGAGGATGGAGCACCTTTGATCTGGATTGTGTGGAAGCATTAGTTGGAGCCCCGGACTGTTTCTGTCACTATTTTAGCCTTTTTGATAGTAGATTTTTCCTTGTACAGCCTGTAGCTCAAAGAAAAATGACCAGCGTTGATTCCAACATGAGAAAATTGCTTTAAACACAATCTATATGAGTCTATAAGTACAAGACAAACTCAATCCCTCCACCTTAAAACATGAGGTTAAGCGATGGAGCTGCAAGAATCAAGATAATCTGGATGTATTGTTGCTGAAGCAAAGTTGAATTGTAATGCATTGTTAACAGAAAATTAATGTCATTAGAGGTTCATGTGGTTCAGATGATGTAACAACCACCAATCAACATTTTGTTTAATTAAAGCAAAGACAAAGGCATCCGGTTACACGCGGATCTGCCCACCTGCCAATGCAATCATGCCCTAATTGTGCACAAATCTGAGCTCTAATAACATCAAAACAGCAAATAAAAACAAAAACACACACACAGCTGCTGTGAATAGAAAATAAATCAAGGAACATTACGTTTTTAAAACCAGATATACTATTTGTTAACCTGCAAGATCTGAAACAGGGGTTTGAAACCTTTAGCAGTTTAAGAGCCATTCTGGGGGATTTCTAGGAGCCACAAAATCGTATTTTCCCCTTCAGAAAAAGATGAGAATTATTTTTACTTATAGTATTGTTACTATTATGATCAATGCAAATACATTTGTTTTTTTTAATCATATATAAAACAGAAACATAAAGAGGAAACAGCCTTTTTTCAAAATATGAATTAGGTTTTAATTCTTTAGGGAAGGTCATGCTGTTCTTTCAAAATAAAAGACATCCTGTACCACATAAAATCATCTCAATGCAGGAAATGTAGGGATAATAAAAAATAAACACACAAAAACATTGGTTGTGGTGGATCTCAACCAGAAATTCATAAATCTAAATACAAAATAAATAAATCAGAGCAAATGAAGTGACCCTTGTCATGTTTTTTATAATTAATATCCGTGATTTTTTATTAAAAACAGAAAGTGCACCTTAAATTCCGGTGTGTGAATTCTGGTTATGTGTACTGACTTCAGCTTGATTTTCTGTGGTAAAAAGCACTCAAACATCTACCAAAATGTTTCAGTTTTGGTCAACTATAAAGCCAAACTGCTTGATAGATTGTTGGAGCATTATGAGTACTGTAGTCAGGATCCTGAAGGAGTGATACCCACTATCCTTCAACTATTTGTGAAAGAGTTGAAAAACATTTGACTTTTATTTATCTTTCTTAAATCTATAAGATAAACCTAAAATATGTTTCTTTTTCAAATTAAAACTTTTGTATTTTTCTTTAGAGAGGCACAATGGAGGGGTTAAAGAACCGCGTTCTTTCTTATTTTTTTGTGTCTCATACTCTGGTGCAGAAAATAGGAACATTTATATTTGGTGTAAAATTTAACTTTTTTAAATGGGAAAATGTTGCCCATTTGAAACCAGCCTCCAGTGGTCATTTGAGGTATTGCAACATTTTCAGATTTAGAATTTGTGAACCCATTTGTGATTTGAACCGGCAGCATCACTTAGCTGACGCGTTCCACCCTACGTCACATTTATGACCTCTATTTTCCCAGAGCCAAAGTCTCAGCGAGTGCATCTAACAGCTGCCGGATGTGTTGACTCGGACAAAACTCTGGGCTTTTTGCAGATTTCACAGTGTTTGTTCTGAAGCGCAGAGAACATACGAACGTGTGTTGGTCTTTGTGTATGCGCTGCACTTAAAGCTGTGCCTGTCCGACTCGGTTGATCTGCACTAGTGCACATGTAATCTAATTTGTGTTTAGAGTCGCGGCTCAGCACAGTAATGCTCAGTGATGTATGGCCTCTCCGTTTGCTCGAACTTCATCTCTAATGCTGCTTTAGAACTACATTTGAAATGAAAAAAATGTTTTTAATGCTTAGCAACTGGAGGAAAAAACATCCATATACAGTTGAAGGGCAGTACGTGACCATCTCTGGCATTACCTTTACCTTTTACCTCTTCACAAAAGCACAATGTTGTCAAGAGGTTTAGATTTTCAGTTCCAGTTTTCGTCATAATATTTTGTCCTTGGGGTTGCAGATCAGGTTTGCTTCATGTCTTTGTCATTCGTGTTTTCAGTTGGTCGATTTCCACCTGTGTTGCCTCCCGTTCTGTCTTGTTTTGTTGATCTGCTGTCAGTCCATCTTTGTATCTTCAAGGGGATCCTTGAAAACTTCTGTGCTTCTCTTTTGATTTGGTTTATTATTTTTTTTCTCCTCCTCTTCTCTGCAGGATAAATAATGTAATTTAAGTTTCATTTCGAGCTTTGCAGCATCACAAATCCACTTCGCTTCCCACTGGAGTGTGCGACTTAATGAAATTAGCCCCGAAATGCAACCTGTGACAATTTAATACGACTACAACACAGCAAATAACTCTGCTCCCCAAGAAAAACCCTAAAATCAAAGCATGAGTCACAGAAATCAACATTTTTTGAGCCCCATCTTGTGATTGTAGATAGAGATGGATAGAGACGGCATTCTAGCTCTATGGTTGTTGCCATGTGGGCTACAAGCTTGTTGGAATAGTTAGGTCATTGAAGAGGTCCGATAAGAAAGTCTCAACACCACCAATAGGGCTCTTTAAAACCTGCAAGGACACAAAAGAATTCTTTACTAGTGCACTTTTGTCATCTATCTTCCTGTTCTTCAACAATCACTACCTGTGAGTAACCCACTTTAACATACTTAAAGGTATCTGGACTGTAAAAAAAGAGTATAATTTTGGATTTATATAAGGCTTTTGTTCAAAAAAACGATTTGTGTTTCTTTTGTTGTTGTTTTAGAATTTATAGAAAAGAGAAGAGCATTGAACCTATAGCTTGGACACACCTCCTCCCATCATCTGTTATAAATAAGTTTAACAAACTGTCAGCCTTGGTTAACCCTTTTAACACTGGAGCTTTAGCTCTAGAATAGACATTCTTTCGATTACTGTAACTCCTCAATCGCTACAATTAACGTGATTTCATAGGATCCTGAAGTAGAGAAAAGCGGTCTGAGCCTAATATGGATATGGGCTGATATCAGCTGATTCTGTCGTAGAAAACATTGGCTTTGCACCAGCATGCAACACTTAGTAAAGTACTGACGTAAAGTGTTGCATATGGATCGTTGAACGCAAATGGTTGAAGAGTCACGGTATGTCAAAGAGCGTGTTATTTATGTGTTCTGGTTAAAGGTTACATTTTTAAGACAACTTTGGGAGGTCCATATTAAAGAGACAGTGGCTAAACTATCAACTTTCAACTGAAATCTCATTACCAGGAAATTTTGTGATGCCAAATATTGGGGTATATTTGTATAGCGCTGTCTACCCTCCTCAAAGGCCCAAAGTGCTTCACAGTCCCATTCACCCACACATTCACACCAACCTCCTATCAGAGGCAATGTGGGGTTCAGTGTCTTGCCCAAGGACACTTCGATACATAGGGTGGCAAGGCGGGAATTGGACCTGCAATCTTCAGATCAGAGGTCAACTGCCCTACCGCTACACCACGGCTGCCTCATTGCATCAACATTGCATAGACCTATAAACGGTGGCCCAGTTATATTGATTGGAACCAATGAAAGAAGAAACATATCTCTGATAATTCACAAAGTGGAGAAAATTCTTTCCTCTGAAGATCTGTTTCTTGGATTTTCTTTTGATTAGACAGGGTTGGTTAGTATTGATTATAATTTGTTGAAATTGCGTTAAGGCCAGAGACCAAGAAACCTCTTCATGGAAACAAAGATTGGTCGGTTGCTTTGGTTAGACTAACCATTGGTCTAAACTACTGATGGTTGGTTTGGCCAACAATTGGACAGTCCAACAAATGATCAGAGCAATGATGGGTCAGACTGATTAGTCAAGCCAACAATTTTCAGAAATAAAACTTATATCATAAGAGTATCAAATGAGTAGACTACCGTTGGTGTCATAGGATAACGCTGAGTATTAAAGTGAGTCAACAGGACTGTGTACATTCAGGAAATCCTCTTCTGGGCTGTAAGATGTTTGTGATGTTCTCGGTTTCAGATTCCATTACTGAGAAACAGTAATCCACCTTTCCAATGTCAACAGCTTCTGCTTTGCTGTGTTTACACCATTTAAAAAGCAGCTATGGTCTGAGTCAGGCCTCAGGTCAGCACAATCATTTAGTTATTTTTTGGCTCTGCCAACATATAATTACCAGTATATGGTAGTCCTCACATGATGGATGTCTTCTGATGTGTAGTTCAACACTTTCAGGAGTGGGATCTGTGATGGAGCATGACGGGGAGCAAATGGACTTTTTGCTCTTTCTTGCCGAGCACCAAATGAAGTGATGTGGGTTTTTCTTTTTTTTGTCTGTACTGTGAAACATCTGTGTCCAACATTAATGGGCAGAAACCAATCCACAACAAAAACAAGAATCTTGATTGTTATGTTCATGTTATGTTGTTGTATTTTTATATCTCCTGATAATTCGGATATTTCTTCAGTTTCAAATGCATTTCCACTCTGACCCGCATCTGTACAGAGAGTCAACATACAACATTCTATTGCAAGCAGAGAGAAACTCACTGAATAGCATCTAAAGTGGTATGAATTACAGACGTGCGGAGGCATTACTGTAATTATGCAATTGATCAGGTCTCAGCCAGTTTGCACAGTCCATTCAGAAGATAATGATGTGATTGGTGACCCATGGAGCGCTTTATACGGCTGTTTTGAATGCTACACTCTAAAAAAGTCTGAAGAAGAACATGTGAGGAAGCTCAAGACTGTTTTTTCAACCGTTTGTTTAATTTGAGGTGGATTGAACTTTCTGGGCCACCGTTATTTTCGTTCAGCAAACGCAGTTGTAGATACAGACTCTAAAGTCATTTTGCATGGAGGTGTCAGGACTTTGGATCTATCTTAAAAGCATTCCCAGTGGTCTTTTTAGTCGTTTTTAGACAGAAATGCAATTTTTATTCTTTAGAAAAGTCTCTTAGAGTGAGAAAAATTGCTACAAGAAATGTTAAAACACAATTTTCATTAGTGGGTCTTTATCTTTAACCAGTGTCTATTTTGCATGACTTAAACACATCGCTGTTTCCTTCTTTCTCCCTCTCTGTGGTAAAAGTGTGCCTGTGTAGACACCATAAATGCCTTCTGCCGTCCCCTACTTGTCGTTTGCAGTTGTTTTGCATAATCGCATCAGCTTTGTGTGGCGCTGCGCCTTTGCAGACAACGGCGCTGCCGTCTACGATTTACTTTTCTCATTGTGTCCTCACACAAATGAAATTACTGCAACATGGAAGGAATTTACTCTACACACAATGAAACTTGATTCAACAGTTATCAGGCATCAGGTTATTTGTTGTGTTTTCAATTTGCCATTAGCGTATTAGCATGCAAGCAAAAGAGTGTCGAGTTAATCTCAAGTTTTAAAGGAAAAGACACAAGAGTCTGTTCTTTCCAGCTTTGTCGTATTGTCAGGAAACTGTGCTCTGGTACCACCATCTACTGGTTTGCGTGGTGAATGTTAGTGAAAGAAAGGTTGCAAATTATCTTAACATTGCACAGAGGTGATGTTGTTAAAAGTCAGGGGTGGTTTTGAGAAATTTTTTGTGGATGTCCAGAGTGAGAGGGGCACATTTATTTTTCTTTCTTAATAGTGGTTGACCCATGTGGGTGCTGTGGGTTTTTGAGTTGCGCTGGAAGGTTCGTAGAAAGGAGAGCCTTGTCTTAAAGGGAGTGCAGGTTTGTCTTGCAGTTCTTCTGAGGCTTGTACGACCACCTTAAGGGACGTCATGAAAATGGACAAATCATTCTCATCCCCAAGTCGTTACATGCTGACGTTTGTTTAAGGACCCCTCCACATCACTTTTTGACGTTTTAGAAGTCTCCAACTCGTCGTTTTTTGACATTTTGGTTGTTTGTACAATCAAGGGTCTGCAGTACCGGATGTGGTACCCGACGTGGACAGTAGAGGTACCCTAACACGGCACTGGAAGTAGTACCGGCCCCGAATCGTTACCAAACGCGGTACCAGGTGCAAACCGGGCCTGAATGCGAACTGGTACCTGGTTAGGGGATCAATAATGGGTTAGGATTTGAGAAAAGGTACCACTAGACAAAGAAAGAGTGGAAGTGCACGCTCCACGTCCAACCCTGATCCCAGTGGGAGCAAACCTTTCCCCAGCCATCCCTGATCCCAAATGCCACACACCTAAGTGTTCAAAAATTGGACTCTCAGGTCCCTCGACTACATGTATTGCCAATAATGGCATTTCTGTGTGCCTTATATAGGTGTCTGTGCAGGTAAATTAGTTTCAAAAATAAGCACATTTGTTTTCATTTTCATTTTGAATTTTCTTCTTAGGGTATCGTACTGGACCGATTTTTGGGGACCCATGATTTAATGGGAACAGCCAGCAAATCAAAAATACGACAAGTAGGGGACACCCAAAATGTCTGTTTTTGACACAGAAGGGTCCTTAACCAAATGTCAATGTGGGGGTGAAAACGTGTTGAACTGGAACATACGCTGGTTTGTGCGCATGGTTGATGTATCGTGAAGTTTTTGTTAGCGTAATGTAGGTTTCTGCACTTTTCACATACAGGCGATGCTGTCGTACGGTGCACGGATGCCACGCTCTAAGTGCAAGTAGTTGCTCCTTACTGACCGTGCACAACTGCTCCATTTAAGAGGTGTGCATGTGATACATAACTGCCTATAGGATGTCCACACAAACTATATTCTGCGATTTCCTAAATTCTAACAGTCAGGGTGGATTTATCACTAGAACAGAACTGACAGGGCCTTTCCATGCACAAGTTTCGAGGAGGTTGAAAGAATGAAAAATCTGTTTACCTTGCCAGCGTCTGACTTACTATACATTAACCTGCTGTAAAAATGTTTGCCACTACCTGTCGCCCACAGTATGCCTGTAAGTGCATGAACATTTTCACTCTACGAGCTCGCCTAGTGGTCTATAATCTTAAAATTTTGTGGGGGCCACATGTGCTCCATTCTTATATTTCTATCTAATGTAAGTAATGACTATTCTGTTTCTTTTGACCATTAGAAGTGTGTTTAGCATGCTGTGTAAATGTGTATTCTGCTGCAACAGCTAAATTTCCCCTGCTTGGGTAGAATAAAGTATGTTTCTATTCTATTTACCCATTTTTCACCCACAGACAAACCATATCCAGCCATAAGGACAGTTAAGGCTACGGCATAAATATCACATAACTAAAATCATAACCTGACTAAGGCAGCCACTCCTTCATACGACCCTCCACAGGCCCGCACAACCACAAAACCTACACTATCTGTATGTGTCAACCCCCCATTATGGAGCTTGTAACTCAAGCCTGATTTCCTCTGGTCCATCAGCGGTGCGTCTCCTTTGTGTTGTATTAACACAAAAAAGAATAGTCTTTGATTGGAATGTTTGTATCGCCTCCGTCATGTCTGCACCTGACTACTGTCGCACAGGAGTTCTAGATCCACTTGGTTGATGCATAGATTTCGAGGCAAAAATCTGGAGAAACAGGAAACAGGTCCAGATTTCTATATAAGAATATAAAAAATGTTGTTTTACATTTTTTTGATGTTCCCATGCCATTACGCGGATTAATACTTCCGTCCATTTTCGCCATGGATGACGAAAGTTTAATTTTGAAAGTACAAAAATATAACATTAAGGACTCAGTGAGGAAGAAGAGGGCATGGAGTCTGATTGCCAACGTTTTGGAGGAACTACTCAACACAGACCAGATACTCAACGTAAACTAACTGATGGTTGTGAGACTGACCCCTACGTAACACAAGGGAGACCCACCACAGATGAACCTAAGGCTTTAGAATGTAACTCCTGATGTGGACCTGTCAGGTTCGCCACTGTCTCAGTGGTGCCCCCTTTAGTCTGGTCCTGGCAGGTTCAGGACGCTGAGGTGTTGATGCTTGAGGAGATCCAGCCACCAGGTTGTGCTGTGGGCCCAGCTCGGACAATCGGTCCGTCCACAGAGGCTGCACCCAATTATCAGCCAGCTTGTTTGGCGAGGAGCACCCAGTCTCAGAGTGTCTGCCAGGTCCTCTGTGATCCGCCGCCGCCACCGACCCTCAGTACCAGTGCAGAGAGGATGCTGGCGCTCGTCAGCCGACCACGCGAGTGTTGAGCATAGTTTTGGCCTATCAGTGGATAACTGCTGTGCGGCGGCAGCCAATCTGTGCTTTATCCTTCCCTACAGATGTCCGATTAGTGCTGTTTAGGGACATCAAACCGCCACGGCAGCCTCTGTTTGCCAACATGGCTCATAAAAGGGAGAAAATAGATTGACGTGGAAAAAAAATAAAGTCATTTTTGATTGTGGCTCAGCTGCAATACATTATGTCTGACTGCTTTGAGGGAAAAATACAGTTTTCTCATTTGGATTGACTCTATTCTATAAATGTCATCAGTCAGGATTTGGCTTGTTGACCTTCAGTTATTGTAAATTTTTTAAACCTTCAGCCTGTATTTACAGCTTTTACATAAAGTCACCTTTTTTATTTCAAATAAAAAAGTTAATATTTCAAAAATTATTCAAATTTAGCTTTCACATAAAATAACTATAAGCATGAAGACAAAAGCTTAATTTAGAATTGGGTGAAAAATGGGAGAACCTGGTCCAGAATTACAAAAAATGATGGGAAATTAACTCTAAATGCAATTCCTCTGATCTCCACTACAAAAACAGAATGTAAAAAGACCCTTGAATCAAGAAAAAAGTTATTATTTTCTGTCATGCAAGAAAAATAATCTTAAAGTTTTTCAAAAGAAAAATAATATTAGCTTTAAAAGAAAAGTGTATTTCCCAAGATACAAATTCTTGGAAGGAGTATTTTTTTCCTTATCTGATTGTTTTATTTTTATTTTTTTCACTTATTTCAAAGGAAATTGTCCAATTTTTAGAATTTTGTGTTATTTCTGGGGGCCTGTTTGTGAGGTAAAAATATATTTTATGTGTAATTTCAAAAGCTGCTCTTTCTTTCACTGCAAAAATGATGAAGGAGGCAGGTCAATTTCTTCAATGAAGGATTACTGAAAAAATGGTTTAATTTTGTCATGATTCAGAAAAATTCTAAAAGATTGTTTCACAATTCTGTATTCAGATTTCTGAGCATTTTAATGATTTTTCATACAGAAATTGATGTTATTTTTGGTGAAGTAATCCACTCTTTCTGTGTATCCCAAGACTTATATTCGGTCAGAAATTCAGATCTTTTTTTATTTAAAGATAATCATTTTCATTATTTCAAAAAATAATAAGTTTAAAAAATAAAACAACAGTTGCCAGTTTTTGTGCTTGAATTAAATTCAAGTACAAAAATATTTCTAGATGTAAGTAAGCAAATATGCATTTTTTTAAATGACAGTATATTAATACACAAAAAAAAATAACAATTGAAAAACTCAGCTCAACTGAGAGTTACCACCAGTTTTCACATTTTAGAATATTATTTAATTTTTTAGCTACTTTAGCAATTTTTGGCAACAAAATGTTGCCATATTTAGCTTCTCCAGATTGACTTAAAGTTTTCTTGTTTTTCTTTTATTGTTTTTGCTAAATTTGGTTGTTTTATTAAAATAACTCAATGATCAGGAAAGGTTTCAACCATTAGTTAACCACATATCAGATTAAAATGTGTGAACTATTTGCACTTTTATTTAAATACTGTCCATTTATTTGGCTTTTTTATTTGTTTTAAAAAATGTTTACGAAAGATATTTTAGTGAATAATCAGAGCATATTTAGCAGTTATTTTGGCATTTTTTGTCTCTATTTTCCATTATTTTCTCCAAAAAATTTAGATTGTTTTTTTCTGATTCAGCTCCAACAATTTCATTTGGCTTCTTCTAAAGTGCATACACTCCTCAACCGCATATATTGTGTTCATCTAATTTTATTTGAAGCAAGTTAGTTTCAAATTACATCATTAATTTTAATGTTGCAGTTTTACTTTAAGTGTATTTTAGCCTCAGTTAGCATTCACACGCGAATTCTCACAACAAATCCAACATTTCTGGTTCTAAATAATGTTTTTTGTGGGTTTTTGTCATCTTTATGTTGGACCATAAATGTGAGGTTATGCTCTAATATTTTATACAATGTTTTCTACACTATAAGCTGCATCTGTTTATAAGTTACAAATTAACCTAGCTTACAAATTAATGCAAAAATGTGACTTATATTCCAAAAAATACATTAATTACCTTCTGAGTTCTTCCCACTTATATATGTTGAAGAATCAGATTTTTCGCTAGATAAAAATGAAAATCGAAACATTAATATTTAAAAAGTGATCTCCAAAACCCTCTGATACGGAAACATGAAGAGAGCAGAACACATGGCAGCAGACTGTCCAGCTGTCTGCAGCTGAAGTTCATCTGAAGTGCTTGAAGTGCTGATTCCACATTCAGCTGAAGTCAGCAGCAGTGAGGATGGTCTGAGCGTGTGCTGAAAGTCTGAATAAAATATCTGCTTATATAAGTCCTCCTGGCTGTGTGTGGGCAGCAGCAGCAGCAGCAGCAGCAGTGATTGCGGCGACTCTTCCTGTGCCGCTCCACTTTCCGTGGCTGATGTTTCAGCACCACGGACAGCGCAGACTGCTGCTGAACAAAGGAAAGCTGCAGTGTTTGAGGCTTAAAGCTTTCCAGACTTTTTCTCTCCTGTTAAGGCCGTCGGTCCTCTTTTGTGTTCCTGTAAACCCCTGTGAATGGCCTTCGTGTGAGAAAACCCACAAAAGCTGCCATTTTCTTTCCAATTGAATAAACAGGCAGCCATATCTGCTAAATACCTTCATCTGTCCCAGTCAGTCTGTTCCTTTTGATTACAAGTAAAGAAGCTGTCCAATAAGCATGAACGAACATGCGTTTTCTGTGATGCCACAGTCTCCACGCACCCTCAAAGGCTTGTCTTTGTCAGGCGCGTGATGGATAAAGCGTGATGATGGGGAGCAGGAGGATCGATGCAGAAACTCGTTTACAACAGCAGCAGAGGCTGAGGAGAACACGCCAGCGCATTACACTATCTAATCAATACCCACACACACAACTCCTGATGTAATAATATGTATGAAGCTGCAGGGAAAACTATCTGAAGGCAGTCCAGAAAAGAATGACTTCACGGATGAGTTTCTCAATGACACAGCAGGGGAGACTGCTTTGGTGTCGGCTCACGTTCTCTGATTTTGAAGGGAGAGCCAAGAAGGAGATCCAACATCCAATCAAACTTATATCAAATTTGACTTGCAAACAGCTTCTCGTAATGTATATTTTTTTGCTTTAAAATAAATCACTTTTAATTTGTAACTTTTCTCTCCAATGTTATTTGAAGTACAAAACCTTCTGCGTCTCCACTTGAATCCAAACCAAATATGTTGCAGTATCTCAACTTATGTTGTTTCCTTGAGAGTTTCTTTTGAACATGGCCTTCGAATATAAGTCTTTTGGCGAGATTAAAAGTCTTTTCAATATACCCCCCTGTAAAAAGTCTACACCTCTGATTTAGAGAAATTCTGTTATTTTTGTAGTGTAGCTCTCTTTTCTCTTTCACTGTGATGGTTTTGTCTTCTAAAGATTTGCTGAGTCTCTGCTATTGTAACATCACACCATTGCTTTCCATGGAGAAAAGAAAATTGCACTTAGACAATGAGAAACTGTAACTATCCGACAGTAAGCAGCGTGATAGATGGTCGAATGAACTACAAGGTTTAGCTGCTAAAATGCACCAGAATGAACTTTGAAGTAAATATTTGCCAGAAGGCGAGAGAGACATCTCCCAGTGAAGGCTTGTGTCAACACTCAGCTGTTTGCCTCCTCGCACGGCGCAAAACCAAGAGAGCTGTAAAAGAAATTAGAATTTGAAGGAGCATAAAACACTATTCTGAATTCAAAGGTGATAAGAAAAGTCACATTTCTGTTTTACACTTTATTAAATTGTTTTTTTATTTGTTTTACTTCAACACAATGTCATTGGTCATCTGTGTTTCCAGAACGATGCTGGGTTGAGTCCAAGCCTGGTTTCTGTCTTGGTGAAGTTCTTCATTTTTCTGTACGTTTTTCTTTACACTAACACATAAGTCATGTGTGGTGCGTCCAAGAATAAGCTGAATGTGTTTTTTTTAGCTATTTTTTTGCATATGGTGATACAAGCAGCTGAACTCACAGTTTTAAGAGGCTTTGTGTGAAATGTCCAAGTAGTACAAATCTCGTAAATCTTGCTCCAGGCTTTTTCTTTCACAGCTCTATCCCGATATGTGAAAGTTTTGGTGTCTTAGAATTGTAGCCAGGCTCAAACTGAAAAGGTACTTTCACCTTTATGATTCATTTTCAAACAGCTGGTACTTCCGTGTCTCGAAAATGGCCCTATTCATAAGTCACTACCAAATCTGAGGCCCTGATTGGGCAAAATTAAACTAGTTGAACTATTAGTGCATATTCAATGGTGCTGCATTTTGTACATAAAGCCCAAAAATGGGCTTTGAAGTTAAGTAGTGACTTGTGAACATGAGAGTTTTGAACGCAGAAGGCAGAAACATAGACACGTTAATTTACATAAATTTTCTTTTTGAAAGCAGTTACTCAAATGTGGATTTATAAACCCGATGTAAACATAGTATAAAAGTTTTAAGATTTACCTTCCAGTCCATGAACACAAATGATTGGTCATTAGGGACTTTGCTTGGATATAAAAATTCTTCCACTTATTATCCAGTCTATTTTTGAGAAACTTTAATACACTTTATATAATTAAACAATTCTTACACACCATACAGTCACAAGGTCCAGAAGGCCTTTTCTTTGTACTCTAACTCACTCTTAAGCTTCATTCACACCACATGCAATTCCTGCATCAGAGACGTCCAGTTTCAATCTTAACCCATAAGAGCCCAGGAACCATTTTTCCTTAAAAATAAAATGATGTGGAATAAACTACAAAACCACAGAAGACATTTCTGATATTTTTCTGTTACGGTGACGTCACAGTGTGTTCTAATGGTTTAAGTAAATACACAGATGTAATCAGTGGTCTTATGACATGTTTTGAGCATTGGGCATGGCAATTTGGCAGCCGGTTGTTTCAGATGAAGTGGCGCGATATGTTCTTATTTATTTGTTTTCCCTTCTTGGACTATTGTGGGTCTGCTAGTCGTCAAACTGGGTCACAGAGAGACAGAAAGTTGGTATTTAGATGAAGCTCCTGCAGTAGATGGTGAACCTCATCGTACAGGAAGAGTCTGAATGATCTCATGAATCCAGACATGGAGATGTGTGTATGTAAAATTTTTTTAGAACTCTTCAAAATAAATAAAACTTGTCTCTCAGGATCATCCGTGTCTTCCATGCATTATAAAGGGACCAATGAGGCTGAAAACGAGTGTCTCGTGCATCAAGTTCATCATTGGACATCAATTTTGATGTGTGTCGAAAGAAAAGCAAATTTGACGCCCAAGTTAGTCTGAATGAAGCATAAGAATCCAAAAACATGTTGAAAAGATTATTTTTGTTACTCTCAACTTCTGTTGGTAAAGGAGTAAGTCTATGATGTCTATTTACACATTGCCCCTACAGTAGATTAATCCTGTCTTTGTAGATGTTCTTTTTAAATCCCCATTGATTAATCAATGAGGGGTTTATATGCACTTATATTTGTAGATTACATCTACCTGATGCACCAGAAACATCTGTGTCTTCTGCTTCGCGATGATCTGAACAAATTCTGATTCTGTGACTGACGATCTTCCGACGAGCCTCAAAAATCAAAGCTAACTTGATGACAGACTTTAGGGGGTACAGACATAAACATCAGCTTATAAATGCCCTAAAAACAAACAAAAAAAGTGACAGACTCTTAAAACTTCTTCAAACGCACCTTACAGGTGTGTTGCACCACATCACTACTTTTTTCTGTGCTTTTTTCTTTTCCTGTTGTTCCCTTTGATGTCTTTGATCATGAAGCAAAAACAAACAGCTGTGTGAACTTTTATGGTTCTGTGAGAGTTTAGTCTTTTAAACAACTCGCTATTCCAAAGGTGTTTTTATTTTGTGAAACGTTGTTTAAGTCATAAAGACGAAGCATGAAAAGAAATGACTTTCTGATCCTGTCATTATCCACACTGATGGAGATGAAAGGTAGTGGAAAGGTGGGATTGTGGGATGGTTTTTGACTAAAGACAGCAGGGGGAGAGTTTCCAGAAACTTCTGCAATCATGAGGAGGAACATCTCTAGAAAATGCACAAAAAATATGTAGCAATAAAGAAAGAACAGCCACATTACAGTCACTTTTAGCTAATAGAGAGTGGGGAGTGGAGAGTGTCAACAAATTTGACATTTATTTTTATGTCGATGTTAAAATGGGTAAAACTATTGACTGTATATGAGAGGTAGACTGAGTGAGTGTGATGTCACCCATAGAAAATGGTTTGGCTTGTCTTAAACGAACTGAAGTCAATTCAGTCACCATTTTTCTGTGATACGGAGGCCGCCATGTTGGAACCAGAAACCGTCAATAAGGAGTTATTGGTCCAATTCTTTCTGAGTCAAAGTTTCTATGGCAACCATTCTCACCAATCAGGGGTGAGCTCATTGGAAGACCAGCCCCTACCACTTCCAAGGGGGCTTCATTGGGGTCCCCAAACAACGGCTTTTTAATCTGGCCACATAATTGAGACCTACATAGAACGTGACAATTTATTCCACCTTTCTAGAGTATAAATATTTATTGATAATAAGTAAAAAAATAAAACAACCTATAAAACTTCTTGGGAGCTGAAAGATCCAGATTAGAATTTTCAAATGTTTAACGTGAGATCACATTGAACAGTTTATAACTTGAATAATTTGCACTATATATCTTTAAAAAATAGGATTATTAATAAGATGTTAATAAAATTGTATCAGAGTGAGAATGGTTATTCTGGCAATTAGAATGACTGTGTAATGGCTGCTTATTTCTCTATATAAGTCTATAAGATTTTGGCTTCTGGTAACTTCTGTTTGAAACTCCAGGGACAGTCCAGTTCTGATATACAGTCAGTGATTAAAAACTTATGAAATACCCAGTCCCTTGCATCCCGGAAAAAAGCGTATATTCCATGTTAGTTGGGGTTACTTTTAAATAAATGATACTAGCAACACTTTTTGGTTGATGAGCAGTGTAATGTAATGATTTAGTCCTTTTATAACTAAGAACGACTGTATTTCCAAAGGTTCTACAAAGAGAATCGGTAATTATTAAACAAGAAAACCTTCCTTTTTTCTATATTCTTTTATGTTTTGGGCCTGTTTTGAACTCCTCTCTTTTCCTGTTAGCAAAGATGGTGATTATGGAGCCAGAACCCAAGTGGGACATTGCTAGCGGTCCTCTGGGGTTCATCTTGGGGCATAAAATCAAGGGCAACAATCCAAAGCTCTGGCTTTGCCCCCTTTTTATTTATTTATTTTTATTTATTTTTTTGGTCAAATTCAAGGTTATTACCAAGAAACTCCTTTGCCGTGCCAGTTCTCCAGCTCTGCTGCTTTTAGCCAAATCCAGCTTAATCTTCTCTGCTGGTGGTTGATAGTGTGTCCATTTCCTGCAGCTGAGCCAAGGAAGGCAGCTTCTCAGGAATGGCACACTCACATACAAACCAACACACACACATGTGCTGGGCATTTATCACTACAGTCTGGGCTGATTTTTTTGTGTGTGTCAAGCACTCATTTTTCAATAAGACACTGGTTTCAGTGAAGGAGATGATGAAACATAAAAATAAATAAATGCGTGCTCATCTGAGACTCCTGCTTCTGGCCTGCAGCTCCTTGATTTTCTTTTTTATCTTCTGTCAGGAAGCTGTGAATGAGATTTGGCTGTGTTTGCCTGCAGATGGTCAGTGGAGGGGGAAGTGAGTTTCATTTATGCTGCAGGCTGACATGCTGATGTGTGCATTTCCAGACCGTAACCTGAAGGTTCCTGTTTACCCAACACGTTCCACCCGTAAACATGCACACAAGTAAAGAGATCATGTAAGATGAGTGTGTTTACAACAATTACACACAGTTTTTACAGTTTTGAATCATTTGTTATTTCTAATGACTTATAAAGCAAACTGAGAATGTCAGATATTCAGTAAAATTTATTTATGTCCTTCGAGTTAAATTAAGCTCTGATGCTATACTGTGTGTAGGTTGACTTAGCAAGTATTTGCTCTGAAAAAATAAAAAGGTCCCTGCTCTGGTGTTTCAACAACAAAAACAACAAAAAAATAATTTTATATGTTGTTTCTTCATAGTTTTATAGAGTAGCAGTGGATTCAGTTTGTTTTGAAAACCAAGTTAAAGATAATTTATTAATGTATGCATGTATGCTAACGGTATATTGTAAGATGAGCATGTGTACTCCTGGAATACAGATCAATTTTAATCAAATTTTACAGCTTTGCATCATTTGTTATTCTTGCAAAGTAAACAAATTACATGAGAAAATCTGGGCCGTTTTCTCATTATTTCATGTTTTTCGCGCACAATGAAACTTTTAAAAAGCCATCCATGTCACAGAGGGTTGTATACTATGCAGCGAGGTTCGTTTTCCAAGTATTCGCTCTGAAATATAAATTTGTGTGTCTCCTGAATAGAATAGAATACAATAGAATAGTCTTTATTTGTCATTGCATACTCGTTCAATAAAATTAGCAATCACCTTTTCTTGGTGCAGAAGCAATAACAATAACATATAAGGAAAGTATAACACAAAGTGCTAGATTTAAATTATATACAGTATATATATGTGTGTATTTTTTATTTTTTTTATTGAATCCTCTGGTGTTTAGAACATAAAAACAGCCGTCAACAAAATCCCACAACAGTATAATTTAATGCCCTAAGATTTAACATAGTAGTTTCTGGTGATGCTTAAATTCCACATCAATTGTACCCAACTTGTGCAGTTTTGCATCATGTGTTCTGTATGTTATTCAGTAGTTGTTCAAGTACTCACTCAGAATATTAATAATCATTTTTAGAACAAAAACAGATCAAAATCCCCAAAGTGTTCTTTATTTTTAGAATGTTGCAAATAACAGTGCTTTTTTTTTCTTCCCAGATACTATTTTTAACAAGCTGCAGTGGATGCAGTTTATTTTCGTAGCATAAACACGCACTCTGAAGGTTCTTGTTTGTGCTATTTTATTAAAAGTTGAAATTTAGATTTTCCATAAAGCTGCTTCTTAAGCTGAAGGGTTTTAGCTGGCCAGGAGTTTTATGTTATGTCTATGAGCTGTTTTAATCCCAGTCTGTCTGCATGGCCCAATTAGCCAATTAAAACACTGGAAGTAGGAATGATTTTTATATTACCACTGAGAGGACATCCAACCCCAACTTGGACAACCGGGGAGATGCTAGAGGAGCAATAAGGAAGAGCTGACACTTTGTCTTAGTCTGTGATGTTCCATCCAATAACACTCCATCTTGACCATTTCTCTGCCCCTTCTTCTCCTTCCAGTATAAAATCGGATTATTAACAGAACTGAAAGCTAAACAAACAGAGGATTACATAGTAATTACGGCAGTTTTGGTTCCTGCTTTGGGCCAAGTGATATGAAAGAGCCAGGGAGAAGAAAATGCGCCACTATTAAAACCAAAGTGTTCTCATTATATGTGCTCAAGAGAGTGTTGTTTGCTTTTGTGGCTTTAAGCTCGGTGTTGTCTGCACCAAGAATAAGTGCATGTTTGTGTGTAGCTGTGATGCAGATAAGGATCCTTAATTACGGGTGGGTGTTGCTCTCCTCCAGGACTGCAGACATGCTGGCTCATCAGGATAAATGGCATTGGGGCTTAGCTGGGCTCGGGGCCTCCAACTCCAAATGGAAAATGGAAAACAAATACATAAAAGGGAGGAGCTTGAGTGGCTCAGCGAGGCTTGACGATCAGCTCCTGTGTTGGCATCTGTCTGTGGGAGAGAAGCATGACTGAGCATCCAGGTTATGAGCTGATGAGACAAACACCAGGAGCTGAGCTCAGTAGCATGACGGCTTTTCGTCCAGGGTGGGGGTTCGAGTTGAAGCTCTGTCTAGCATCTGAAGAATCGTTGCCTCCTACTTTATCCCCTTTTGTTTCTTATCATCCCAAACTCCTTTTTTAATCAAGGAAGTCAGAGAAAAATAAATGTCTGACAGTCAACCAAAGTACAAAGCCCACTGCAATTCACATTCAAGTGGCTATTTTTAATTAAAATCTATCTAAAAGCCGTTAACATGCATTTTGGGCTTTTGTGTTCAAAACTCTTACGTTTTTACAGTTGTTTCCGGGCAAGGCATGAAGCCGTTGAACGTGCCTTACCAGTTTAACCAAGTCGAACCAAACGGAGAAACTCACCAAACTTAGAGTGTCGCTGGTTTATCAGCTGAACCCAGACACGACAATGAGCCTGATAACATCTGTATCTGTTTTTCATCTATAGATAAACTTCTCTCCTGACATGATCTATATTTGTCATTTTAAGGGCGCTAAAAATGAATATAACTGTTTCGTAGTCAGTTAGCGAGATTTGTTCCACTTCAACATTTCGGAAACTCGCCAAACTCACTAAAGAGGAGATAATTGAAAAAGAAGTCTCTCCCTTCACCATGGGCTGAATGTGCATTCTTAGATAAATACTCAATGTGTACATAGCATTATAGTTATAAAAGACAAAGAGAAATATCAAATGTTGACCCTTGTTAGAAGCAGAAATGTTGCAACGGTAGCAGAAGCTGAATTTGTGTATATATAGTAGAAGATTTTTATCCTTTTATCCCTTATCCTAACCGTAACCCGGTTCCGGTGATTTTCTAGGTGAAAACGTGAACTTTGTTCAAACTACTGCAGAGAACTTCCAGCTAACGATGCTCCGACGCCATCTTGGTGCCATGTTGTTGGTCCTCTTGTTGAAATTTGCCTCCAACTTGTGGGCGGGACCATTGGCATGGAGCAACTCCACCCCATTTCTCCTCCCCAATACTGAGAGCTCTCTGTTTACATGCTCTCCCGCTAGCAAACTAAAAAGACAACAGCAAGATTAGACATAATTCAACAGTATAAACACTTTCATTTATTTTAGTGAAAAAGTGGAAAGTGTTCTTATTGAAAAGTTGATGCTGTTTATAACCTTTTTTCTTTAAAAACTTTTTAATAAACTAAACAAAAAAAGGTTACATTCTGGGTTTTATTGACATTAAGAACTAAATTAGAGCTTTATGAGAAAATGCTTCAATGTATTGATATTGATTGTAAAACAAAGTCTTATTTCTTGCTCAAAGTTATCCCTAAAGGAATGGTGTAGAAATATAAGTTGATTGCTTTTCATTTGGTTTGTGTGTGAACGCCGCTCCATTAGTGAGCTGAGGTGAAAAAAAAAATCAATTTCTGTGCAAACTTGAAGTCGAAACTGTTTCCAAAATGCTTTTTTTGTGTGTGTCTCTATTGTTGCTAACGCTGCTTTGTCCTTCACAGCGCCTCCAACTGTGCGCATCATCCACTCGGGGAACGCCTGTAATGTGGAGGAGGAGAGGCACACAGAGAGAGTTTACACCATCAGGGAAGGAGAGACCTTGGAGCTCACCTGTCTAGTGACGGGCCACCCTCGACCACAGGTGAGAAAGCCGCCGCAACCCATCTACGGTTTCTCCTGTAAGCTCAGATCTGCACCAAACCAGCCTTTAATTATTGACGGTTTAAGTTTTCACTGTGCACCTACATGTTAATGATGAAGATTTAATAAGAATGCAGCAACAAAAGAGCAGAAACATCTGCCAAAACAGAGCATAATGAGAGAGAAACAGGCCACGGCACAAAGACTGGGTCACGCCAAGGCTCATGGGAGGTGTGATGAAAGCAGCTCTTGCTCTCGTTTGTACTCATCTGATCTGAATAAATATATCCTTCCAGAGTTTAATAAGACAGAAATGAGGATTTTCTGTTTGTTTGTGTGTTTACTATTCTCTTTCAATGCTATATCTGAGGAACATCTCATAAACAAGGCCAAAATGGGCTGCAAAGATTTGCCGACATTATTAATCATGTTGACAAAATAAATTTAGTCAAAATGGAGATTTAACATCAAAGTTTTTGTGCTGCAAATTCTCGGCATCCATATATCGCCGATTAAATTGTTTTTTTGGATAATTTTGCAGAAGCTAATCCTATTAGCACTACTAGCTGCTAGCTAGAGGACAAGCAGAGGGTTTTCTCAGCACCACAGAAGAAGAACATAACAGAGACGCAAAGACAGCATTGGCGGTGCATGAAAACTGGTTCCAAGAAGCTAAAATCTCATAGATTTATAAATATTATACTCGAATATTACACTTGTCAGAACAAGCATTCCTGCTCCCCTACTTTTTCTACATGTTCTTTCTAATCCTATTTTTTCTTTCAAATTTTTTTTCTCCACGTTTTTTCTTTGTCCACACTCCTTCACTACTAGTTTGTAGACATTTTTTAAATGCTTTTAAAATAAATCAATATTTACATTTGTCTGCCTAAAGCCTAAATGAGAAAAGAAGGACATTTTTCAACTTATAAACTTTATTTTTAACCTGGCATAAAATCTTGCCAGACCTTTTTTCTGTTGCTGCCTGAAAAAGTTGATTTATTTGGATGAACACCTGCTGTTGAGCTCCAGGTGCTTGTTGCTCAGCACCTGCAGCTCTAAAATAAACAAACTAATTTGTTTTAAAAATTGGCTACTTGTCAGAAATAAGTATTTTATTAAGAAAGATTTTTTTGCTAATTAAAGTAATCCATTTTCAGCATATTACCCCTGAAAAACCCCACAAATTAAAAAAAAAAAATATATATATAAACTGCTTTTTTGAAACTCCCTTGGGAAAGTAAGACACACATTTTTTGGGGAAAAATATGTTTTAAAATCCACTCTTTTTTTCCTTTGGTTGAGCCGGCAGTTAAATGGTTAAGCACAGGCTACTCCAGTGAACAGAGAATTTGGGAAAATGTCACATCAGCTTTTGTTTTGCTTTCACACTCCACTTTTGAGAGTGGACCAAACCTCCCAATCACACAAAGACTCAGTATGGGGATGTATGACTCATATTAGGTATTTGTAAGTTCCTAATCTTTTATTTATGACAGAAATGCATTTTTTTTTTTACTTAATTATTTAATTTATTGTCAACCTCTGATTTGGCTTTATTTTTCTTTGAACTCTCTATATTTGTGGACCAAAACCCTCACTTTAAGGTGGTCTAGAGCTCAGTTGATAGGTTATTTTCTGGGTTCAGATTATCTTGAGCACTAATGGTTCATTTCATTGGTTGTTTCAATCCAGAATTCTTTTCCTCTAAAACACAATCCACGCTTTTCAATTTAAAGATATTTGCCAGACATGCGATGTTGGTCACCGATGTGTGGGGAGCCAATAAAATAAAGGTTCACCTACAAACCAAATAAAGAAGAAGCTCAGAGCATGTGTGCGTTCTCTCAACATGATGGAACATCTCTCCTTACCATTGCCAAACCCACAAAGGAATATCTGAAAGCTCAGATCGGATCTATCCATCTGGACCCTCACACTAACCTCAGCTGAGGTTGACCTACACACCTACAGGGGCAGATGGTGACGTTTCCCATAATGCTCCAGTTGACATTGGTGATAGACCCTTATCAGCTCCACCATCATTGGTCTGTATGTACATATTTTTCTGGAAAAACAAATTAAGATAACAAGACGTGAAATTATCAACCTATCAGAGTACATTCAGAAACTTGAGATGTTTAACTAAGCTACAATAAATCCCAGTTTATGGCGAGACTGAAGGCACTTTGTTGAGGCATTCCTGAACAAAACATAATCCAACAAAGATAAAAAGGTTGCCGATACCATGAGTTTACGCGCTCTGAAGGAAAAGCAGGATTTATTTCTGTAATGGAAACCAAGCTACACCCTCAATTTGTAGATCAAATGTGCACATTGCAAACAAAAACAAAAATTCAAGATGCTTATAGATTAAAACTACTGTTTACATTGAACAAGTTATACTGACTCAATTTCCTCCTGTACTTTGCGTTTATGTGAAAATACCACCACTATTTTTTTCCTAGCGCTTACTGCCAATTGGAGTATGTGTAAATGAGACTAAACAGAAAAGGCTCCAAATACTGAATAACCTCTGTTACCGAAAAGGGATCAAAGTAAAAGGGTCATATCATTGGCAAAAAGTGACACATATACAGTAACACCCCTTAATCCCTGAATTTATTTCCAATTATAAGAAAATATATTCTTCAATGTTTTCTCCTTTTAAGGTGATGCTAAATTAAGCAAAGTCCTGGATTTATTGGTATGTTGTGAATTTGCGACAAACGGCATAAAAGGGTTAACAAATTGGCACATCAGTTACTAGAAATAGAAAATAAAAGGGGACCTAAGATTGAGCCATGGGGCACTCCTTTTGAGACCACAGAAAAAGAAGAGCTGGACTCAGACAATTGAACACACATTGTGTTCTCATCCTAATGCTGCTTTTACACTGATTTGAACTGGCAGTGGAGCAGCCGTCAGTATGTGTGCATGGGTGAATGGGACTGTGCTACGTACACACACACATTTGTGGCGCATTCAAGAATGCTTTGAATATGGGTTTTTGCATGCACTTTGGTGTTCACACAAGTCTGTCAGTACCTGATAGTACTACTATGTCTTCACATTTGAAAGAGGCTTTGTGTGAAATATTGTCGCAGTGCATATCTTAAGAATCGTGTTCCAAGCTTTTTCTTTTACTGCTCTATTCCAATATAAGAAAGACTTGCTTTCACATTATTACAGACAGGCAAAAAGCACAATTACAGTATTAATTTGTCCTTCATGATTGCTGTTCTACCGGATGACTCCTCTGAGTTTTGAAAAGGACACTACTCAAATTCCATTACCAATTCCAAGTCCCTCATTGACCAAAGTTCAACTTATTTTAACTTTTGACAAGTCCACAATCGCAGCACCTTTTGTTCATAGAACCAAAAAACTGACTTAAAAAGTCATAGCCGTCTGGGGATGGAAGAGTTTTGAACACGGAAGCCTGAAACATGCATATGCCTGAATTTACATAGACTTCATTGAAAACAGTTCCTCGAAACCTGGTGTGAACACAGCAAAAAACCCTTTGAGCCTTGTAAGAGGCTGCTAAAGAGCTATTGAAGAACACACCATTTACCATCTTTATTATACAATTTTCTGGTTTCTACGATTGATATTGCGGACCTTTTTTATTTAACCATGGTAAATGGTGTATACTTGTAAAGTGCTTTTCTGCCTTTCTTGAAGGCCTAAAGCGCTTTACAGTCACAGACCCGTTCACCCATTTAAATACTGGTGTTCGATCTGCTGCCAAACACCGGCACCAACCAGAGGCAATGTAGGGTTCAGTGTCATGCCCAAGGACACTTTGACACATGGGCAGGAAAGGTGGGAATTGAACCTGTAATATTTCAATCAGGAGTTGACCGCCCTACCGCTGCACCACGACGACTGCTTTACCACCTTCTTACAAGACGTAAAGCACTTTGCAGTCACCTTACCAATCATCCATGCACACACATGCACACACTAATGAACTGCCAAACACTGGTACCAACCTATAACCACCAGGAGCATTGTGGGGTTCAGTGCCTTGCCCAAGAACACTTTGACAGAATGGAATATAAAATAGAGCAGAAAACTAGAAGCTTAAGTCAAACGATAAACTTTACCTGTTAAGATCAAAATTATTTTAACAGATGAATCTAGGCTATTAATTATGTGTTGACAGTTTAGGACGTAGGGGTGGAATTGGCCCACATGCCCAAAATTAGAAATAATTGTGCAACACACCCTCTAACAAAAAAAAAATGTTTCTACTAGTTAATGAAAAGGGGTCTGAGGCTAATTTGACAACAATAAACAGAATTTAGCCAAAATTTGGCTCTTATTTTGGATGTTTCTGTGAGTTTCTTCATGATCACTCAGTGTTTGACGTTACTGGAGTTTTGCCAGCTGGCACAGACGTTTTCTGCTGACTGTCTTCATCGTGCAGTGTGTGTGTGATCATGAAGGCAGCACGGTTTGATGGAATTGCCTCAGATAAACGCAGACTTTCTCATGCGGTCTGATCTGTGCTTCCGTTGAACGTGGCGCTTCATTCCTCTGTTCTCCAAGGGCTGCAGTTCACATCCAGATTGAATTAAAGACTAGAGACAATTTCGATAATTGACTCTGTCGTAAACTCGGTCATAAAGCAATTAAAAAAAATAAACGCCTAACCTTTTCTGACACTTGTTGCTATTCCAAATTGGGTGTCAACATACTATAATATTCTGAACACGCTTAATGCTGGTTATGCGTTTTATGACCTCGTTCTTGATAAGATGATGCTTTTAAATAAGTTCAGAAAAAATCTTTTTGAGATCATAACACTACTGTGAATGGAGTTCTGGGCAGTGATGTGTAATCAAAGGAGCCAGGATCAAAAGGGCTTGTTTGGTTCTTCCACCTCTGCAGGGCAACTTCAGGTCTCACCAGGCCGCCGAATCATACAAGGACCAGTCACAGAAAAATAGATCTGTTTAAAGGTTCGCAGCAGCCGGCATACTCCGTGTTATTCTGTACTTGCTTTTATGATAGAGTGACTTTCTTTTTTGTATGTTTGCTTTTTTTTTCTTGCATCTTTTCATGGAGAGGGCGCTCAAGAAGGAAGGAAGGCATATTGCAAGATTGTGAAGTAAACACAAACCCTGTGAACTGTGACACACAATGCATTTATTTTTGCTTTCATTCAATCAAACAAATTCCTTTTGCTAGCATTCTGTAGCTAAACGAGCGCCACCCCCCGTCGAGAATTCTCTCCTCCGCGTACTGCAGTGTCCTCGTTTCGACTTCAGATGCAAGATGCTCGGTGTTGTTATGCAATCCAGGACGCACTACATCGTCAAGCAGTTCTCCACACGTTACATGTTACAGCAGCTGATGAACAGTCAGTTTCTCCCAACATTTGCATGAGCCACCGTTTATTTCTTTTGAGTGGCAGAAATCTGCTGTACACTCGTGTAAAGAGTTTCACTTCACGGCACAATGCTGGTCAACTTACAATGTCTATAAAACCGTTAACCAGAGACTATTCTTCCTTTAGCATTCTCATATTAGTACTGGTTTTCAGCTGGAGAAGCTTTCATTAAACTCTGCTTCTCAGTCACAGGAGACAGATGGATTTCTTCATCTATAATACTCCTGCTTTCATGCAGTTTAATCTTGATCTTCAAACATCTTATAAGGGAAGTTAGCAATTAGAGCACAACTGTCGTTACATCTAGATACAAGTTGCGTCCAAGGAAAAAATAAGCAAATATGACTAATGTTTTATGAATCACTAGAGTGGGGCGTAAGGACAGACGTATGATTGCATCACCCGTACGTCATAAGTGTTTGTAACTTACCAATACATAGACTTATCCCACACATGACAATCACACGCTCCATTTTCAATGAGTGTCAAGGAAACTACAAGACACAATTATTCGGTCTTTAAAGGGTAACCAAACAGAGAAATAGGAGGCTGACTCCACCCACTGCCGAAATTTGAAAATCCAGTAAGAGCAGTGGGGCTGGGGGACAGGAGTCTCTGTGACTTTTAGCATTACTGGAGCTGCAGATCATGACGTGGAACTTCTGAATATACGTGGGACTTCAACGGTTTGACCAATCACAACATTCAAGTGTAATGCCTCGATTCAATGCACAGAGGCATTTGTTGACTATATCTTTAAGAATTGAACAAGTTTATTTTAATTCGGCAACAATTTTACAAAGACTTTTAAAGCCCCAATTATAAGGGTAAACAGCCAAAAAAGTTGATTTAGGGTTTAGTTACCCTCTAAAAATAAAAAAGTAAACTGCTTCCACTACTTGATGGTATAAATATCTTCAGAACACACAAAATAATTACTTCTGCATCCAAAGACACTTTTTGATTATCTTTATAAATTAAAGATAATTTTTATGTATTCCTTCCTACAAATTTACAGTATTCCCTCCTCTGAGAATGGAGATACATCTCAGCTCCTCCTTCGGATGCAAAAGCTTCATACAAGTGTCTTTTATTTTTGTGACGAACCAGAAAAGTCACGTGACTGAAAAATAAATCCATGACTATGTGAAATAAAGTAATAGATAAAGTTACGCGAATAAGCAGGTGAACAATACACGACTATACAATAATAGGCCAAAATTCCAAGACATTTAAACTTTGATCAGAAAAGACATTTTTTTCAACCTGTATTGGTTATTTGTATCAAATAAAACATGTTTTAGGGCAAACAATATAAAAAGGTGGTAGACAAATGCAGTAGGACTACAGGAATTTTTTTATTAATTGATTTAGTGATATATTTATTAACTATATTGTTGCTACAAAGCGAGTTGTTAATTAGTAATTCCGGTGAAAGTTCATGACAAGTTCAGCCCCACCCGCTAACAGCATGGAGTTTCGGGGTTTATTTTTTGGTGCTCTCCCTCCGCGTATTAAAAAACCAAATATATACGGCTTCTTGTGTGCAGGCTTTCATTCTCTCTGCTCTCCACATTTATTCATTGTCTTTGAAGCTCAGAACAGACATCAAAGAAGCCCCGATGATGAAGCCATCTGCTCGTCTCCTCTGCCCTGGCCTCCATCCATTATGTCCACACTACTTTGTTTGAGAAGCGGGGCTCCCGGAGCCAGCAACACCACACTGCAAACACCCCTTTTTTTTTTTTCTTTTTGTTTGGTGCGCTTCAGTTATCAGTCTGGCGGATTCAACTCTCAGCTCCACAGGTCAGACAGAACAAACAGCTAAGCTCGGGGTCACTGACTCCCTGCTTTCTGAAGACCCATTTAGAATCTTTGATGTGATCTGGACACTCCTGTGACAGCCATCCCGTGGTGCAGCTGTCTCCAGCAGATGGTGCTCTTTGGGGGTCTTTTCACTTCCTTTTTTTCCAGTATCGTGAGGTTTTTACTTCAAATAACTCCTCAATACTTAAAGTCTCACTCCGATCATCTTTTGATCTACTTGTTGAAGCATTCCAAATTGTCTTTTAATTCTGATTATAAAATTTTTAGCTCAAATCAAAAACCAGGAGTCATTTTCTTGGACATACTTTCTGCAGAGTGTCAGGAGTTAGTTAAGGGGATCATTGGAGCAGAGTAAGCCACTTCCCATCATCCCTCTGTTTGCACACCCTCCCACTAGCTTACAGCACCTCACAACCCCAACCTGGCATACAAAAAACATGATTGCATTTGTCAATCGCTATGTTTAATTGTGAAAAGTTGGTTATATTTTGAAAATAACTTGGATTTTCTCATGTATCTTGATGTAACTTCCTGCCAGAATTGGCGCAGATCGCTTGCGGCTAACAAAATAGACCTGACCACGGCGCAAGCCTTCCGTCGAGGACCACAGCACTTCGCCCCTGTTGTGAACCACACCATACGTTAACAAGGGCGTCAAATGGACGCTCCCGCGTCCAGTGTGAACCAGGTGTAAAATTCTTCATACATATGACCTCCAGCATCAGAAAAATATCACAAGAACGTGTTAAAAAAACACCAAAAACACAATTATCATCGTAGTGGATCTTTAACACTGACTCCATTGGACATAAACTCAATTTTTCTAAGTTTCCTTTGTAGGTTTTGATACTGCTTGTCAAAAACACAAACACACAAATGCAGTGGTCATTTTTTCTAATCAGTAAAATGATGAAACAAATACACAGGGGGTTTCAATTCTGAATACTGAATACACGAATACCACATACCACCATTAGCACCCAAACAAAAAGATGGAAGCAATTAGAGAGCGGGGAACACCACAGCAGGCATCACAGCAGATTCCCGGAAGAAGTGTGCTCCGGCATATGATCCCTACACAACAACAGACGTCGGGCACGTATAATTAGCGCTCGCCACGGCGTCTCAGCATGCGTGGAGTCCGTCGCCGCTCCAGTATTTAGATGGACGTAAACAAGTCTTTAGGCATTGTTGCTGATTATGCATTTGGGATATGTGACTTTCTGTCCTTTGTTTCGCCAAATGCTGTTTTTAGAGACAAGCAGGGACTTTAGTGGATGCTTACTGCTGTCTGAAGAGCTCCTGCATGAGTCAGCCCAAATAGACGGCCAACCAAGCTGTCAAAGTCAAGAGAAGGAATTAAATCTGTTAACACCTCTCAGGTCAGGAATTATTTGCATGGCACAAAGGAGAGTGAAGAGGGTCAAAGTGTTCTCACCAGGCGTTCTTCAGGACTCCCTCTGTGTGCCAATGTTCTTAGATGTACAAAGTCAAACAAGTGGAGGCATGAAAACCGCCTCGGGGTGCAGGAGAGCTGAAAGCTCACCAATAATGTGCTCTCCTGCTCTGTGAACAAACAATGGCTCTCTGCCTCAGAATAGACAGAACTGTTTGAAAACCCAACTGTGTTCACTGTTTTCCTAAAGCTGAGAAATCTTCACATAAAAGGAAACGACTGCAGGGGAAGAAGAAAAAGCAGCGGGAACACTCTGTTTTGCTGAGGTCACTTAGTGCCATTGGATGTGAAAAGTGACACATTTCAGAAACTAGCATTTGGTACTCTGGAGGCTGGTGGAATATACTTTTTATGCTTAACTGGTGGTGGCCTTAGCTGGTGCAAGACGACCCTGGTGGTCCAACTGCTTTAGCATTGAAGGGAAGCTGAGCTTGGACTTTTTCAGGGACTACTTTCTTTTGTGAGCCTTCGCTGAGGGCAAGAAGTCTCCTAAGATCTACAATATCTTTTCTCAGCTGTAAGTCTGAGCGTCTGGTAGAAAATATTGTACAACAAACAACAAAATTACAACGTAGACACATTTCAAGTTGTTAACAAAAGTGAGGAAATGTCTAGGGCTATGTCCTAAATTCCAATCCCTAACTAATAAAAAACTATATAGTGCGGGACTATTTAGTGCCCTGGATTTTAAAAGCCATTCGGACACCATGTTTACTACTTTTCTTTAGTTTTTTTTTTTTTTAATATGACATCACCAATTTCATGAAGTGTGAACATTATATTATGTTCATATATGAATCCACTGGTTTTGTGATGAAAATGCGGATGTTTTTTTTGTTAAAAAAAGATACATTTAAACATGTTTTTCCACAAAAATTGTTCAACCGCAATACATTGTGGTCTATATTTGCTAATGTAGTGAGCACAGATGCACACTACTTTTACGCAAAGACTTCTGGGAAATTTCTGGGGCATGGAATTTTGGAATTGTAGACTCAGACAGCACTAAAACATGACAAACAGGCTATTTAGTTCACTCTATAGTGAGTAGGGAAGGAATCCGGACAACTCCAAGATTCAATCACCAGATTCCTACTTGTTTCCCAACATACTATGTTCTAATTGGCTTGACAAACCTCAACCAGAAAATTAGTCATAAGTAGGGCTTGGATATCTGGAAGTCATCCAGACACTGCAGCCCTTGCGGCCTGGAGTTGCCTATTCCTGCTCTAGATCTTCAAATTAAAGTACAACAGTGATCTTAATCTTGTCCTAAAAAATATCTTGTCAGCCTTTATTTATTGTAAAATGTTGGGATGCATCCTTATGTTTTATTTTGCAATAAAAGTTGAGGCTTCTCTTCACAACGGATGGTTAAACTTCTAGTCCTACCTTTTTTGTTCCATTTGATCCATTACCCATCCATACACTGGTGCCAACCACCAAGTGCAAAGTGGGGTTCAGTATCTTGCCCAAGAATACTTCCATACATGGGTGGGCAAGGCAGGAATCAAACCTGCAATCTAGAGAAGGAGCTGTTTACAAGGCGGATGTTGGTGTCTGATTTGGTATTTAAAGGAACAGTTCTACTAGAAACACTTCCCTTTGATTGTTAAAGCCCTTTCATTTCCTCTTTCCCATCTGATTGGTGAAAAAACTTGAAACTTAAATCTGGATGGAGCCCCCACCCTTAAAACCTGTCAGTCAGAACAGGAGGGCACCCCCAATCTCCTCCTGTAGTGACACCTCACTTTACCCGATGCTATCGTTTCAAAACCCAATGGGATTACCACGTGGTATGATGCTATCACCATAGAAACGCAGATATTGCATTTTGAGTAGCAGCTTTTCCACCCAGAAAGAGGAAGACTCAGCAGGCAGAACCAGTCCACAAACAGCACCAATCTGCATGGTTGCTGGTTTGGCTGCAGAGCCCTGAGGCTGGAGTGATCACAGAAGCTGCTTGTGCTGTATGCTTTAATGAAGACAGAAAAAGGAGATGATGGAGAGTCAATTACAGCCTGGCATTGGAGGGTTACATCGCTTCACCTTTCATTACACCTCATGCCACGGGCTAACGGGACCTGATCAGTTCGTTAAAGGTGCTCATGCTGAGACAGGGCTGCTGACAATTCTGCCTTCAACTATTTAGAAGTTACACTCAACCTTCTACATGTTGGACGTCTGTTTCTGATATGTGGCTGTGAGAATGTGGCTTTAATGGAAATATCAAATTTTTTATTGTTCTCTGGACATATAAATCTTGTTTGTTGTTTCCAAGGTTTTGTTGGGTTCGAGATCATATATTGAAATGTTTTTATGCCTGCTACCAGACCTGGTCTCCTGCATGTTTGAGTCATGTACCACCAGTTCCTGACAGGAGACCTTTTTTGAATAGTTTCGGAAAACTTGAAGAAGGCTTCACAAGAGACACAAGGCACACTTCAGGGGTTCCATTTGAACTGAAATTGTCTTAGAATCGCCCCATACTAGCTCAAAAAGGTAGACAGGGAGAGGGAGATCTACACATTCTCACTGAGACACTCCACTACCACGCAAACCCCAATGGCCAGTAGCTTATGGTTCCACAGCAACTCTATTGACGGGCTTTGCTTAGTTTGGTAATGACTTCTTTCCTCCCTCCACAGATCCGGTGGACAAAAACAGCAGGCAGCGTATCGGACCGCTTCCAGGACTCCAGCGTGTTCAATGAGACACTGCACATCCAAAAAATCCAGAGGACCCAAGGGGGGCGCTACTATTGCAAGGCGGAGAACGGCCTCGGTTCTCCAGCCATCAAGTCTATCCGGGTGGACGTCTACTGTAAGTGGATCCACACATCAGTCTTCTTTAGTCTAGTTTTGGAAAAAACTGCTTCTTTTTTTCAATTGATATTGATGATTTGGGGTCAAATAAACCCCTAAACTTCCCATTTTATTAGTGAGGAACAATTCAACTATCAACACATATAGATGGACAGCAGATGGGATCAAATGAAACAAGACCGACATAAAAATGTCTTTTTTTTTGGTTGTTGAAACTGCAGCTTCTCCTGTCTGCTTCTGAACCACAAACAGCTTGGTATTTGTCAAAGAAAACGGCGATTTATTCATATTGCCTTATTGATTTGGCATTCTTTGGCTCAACGGTGGAGACACGAGAGTGGTGACCTCCTCTCAGAAACATCCTGCTGACCTTTTACTGTTGTGTTTGCACATGCTGTGGAATCCTAACTGGATATATTTTACTGGTTATGAAATTTAAACCAGAAAACAAGCATTATGGGTGGAGTTTGGCCTCAAATCTTATGTTATCATGAACACCAAGAGAAATTCTAGTGTTTTGGTTTTTTATATGTCACAATTTTAGAACTAATTGCAAATCTATTTTTTTTACCTTATGTCAGCAGTTTTATTAACAGAAAAAAATCATTTGGAATCACTCCTGCATTCAGTTCTGTTTACAGATGATTGTAATGGAGTATACCCATGGATAAGTGGGACATGGGTAGGCGTAGTAAGAACCAAACCTGTCACTTTCCCATCAGGGTTCAGCTATTCTACCACTGAACCACAGTCACCCCCTATCTTTGTGAATGGTTTAAAAAATGGTGGATCTGTCCGTCCACACACAACCACCCACCCATTCATCCGTCTTTCTATCCATTTTATCTACCCATCCTTCATTCCTTTTATCAATGGTTAATGGTGTATACTTTTATATCGCCTTTAAGGCTCAAAGCACTTTACAGTCAGTCGTATTCAGCCTCGCACACACATCCACACACTGATGGCGGCTCTACTGCCACAGAAGGCACCTCCGACTGGTCTTTATGCCACAGGGTTTCCAATACCAGGTTTCAAGGGCCAGTGTCCTACATGTTTTCCAACCAACCTACCATTGAGGCTCTTTATTGGCTAAACACACCAGATCCAGGTAATCAATGGTAGATAAAGCACGGTTTCTAGTAAACCAGCAGGAGGCCGGCCCTCGAGGACTTGGTTTGGACACCCCTGTGCTACAGCTATGTGTTGGGGACAAACAGCTTATAAAGTTTCTCATCCAACGTCCTCCTCAGAGCAGAATCCAGCTCCCCTCTGGCTCCTCTGTTTGAGGTCACGCCCTGATGTAAGTCCTGACCCCGGTGGATGTAACATCGCACTAGAAAATTGCCCTTAACATGGAAATGAGCCAGACAATGTCTTGCAGGCTGAACTCACACAGAGATACCAAAGCTCCCTCATCTGGCTTTTAATATTCTGGGAAACGAATGGTCGGACAGTGAATGTCAGAGCTCTTTATGTGCTCTATATACAGATTTTATTGTCGTTCTATTACATTTAATAGGAAAACTCTTTGCAAAATAATGCACAGCTATGTAATTTGGACATTTCAGATGTGGAGAATATGTCTTTTATACTGTGATGGTCCAATCACTGGGATACATTATGACTGAAGTATCACATGAGGACATAAAAGCTCCAGCTCAGTGTTAATTCGTTTGGCTCTGTATGTGCAAATGTGTCTGAAAGGAAACTACTTTATGTTGCAAGTTAATAAATGCTGCATTTAAAATCCCTCCCCACCATGTCCTTGGTCTTGAACCATAATATGTACGTGCTTTACAAACCTTGTGTTCTGTTGCACAACCAGCGGAAGCACATTATTCCTGCAGAGCAATGTTGCTGCCGTCCCCCGAGGGCGACTTGAATTGATGGACCTCTGCAGCTCGAGCTATTTTTGGTGGTTCACGGCTTTAAACTTTAATTTCCGAACCTGCTTTGGACCCGGTTCCAAAAACATTCAGAATTCTGTTTTCTTCTTGTTCTTTTTATCTTTGCCGTGCATGAATTTGTTTTAGTTTGTTGTTGGAAATTAGCCCAGCAGGTGGAAGGAAGAGCTTTGTGTTCAACAGACAAAAGGGTTCTACACTTGTTATGGCCCGCAGCAATCATGGACTGTATGGACTAACTTGTTTTTGTAATTCTTCCTCCCTCACTGTGCGTTTGAGCCTCCTGACTCTTTGAGCCTCACTGGGAAAAAAATGCTGGAAGTGTAAGTTGTAGATTTTGACAGGCGTTAGCATGGCGAGCTCTCAAAAGTGGCGTTCCCTGTGGTTCGCTGAATTTTGCATAGAATATTGTGACAGTTTAATACATGAATTGTTGGGCGCAAAATAAACATTTTAGGAGTGTGGGTGTGGCTAATAAAAACTTCTTTTGCCAAGAAAATCCAAAAGTTTTATTTTGTCGATTCTTCCACAAAATAAATAAACCTTTTTGTCACCCCAAGGTGACCGAAAAGAAAAATGGTTGCTTTGGAGAAAAGACTTACGATTAAGTAAAAGGGCCATTCTATAAGCAAAAAATATGTTTTTTTTAATTATGACTTCAAAGTCATAAACTTAGAAGAAAATAAAACATAACTTTTAAATTATGATTATGAAGTTGGATGTTTATTACTTTAAAATTAAGGCTAAATTTATTACTTTTCTCATAAATTATGTATTTTAAAGCCGTAAATGTATTACTTTAAAAGTCGTTAATCTGCCACTTAAAAATATGCAAATTTACTAGAAAAAGTCATAAATTAAGGAGAAAAAAAAGTCATAAATTAGTGTGAGAAAAGTCTTAAATTAAAGTGAAAAAACTCCAAAGTTGCCTGTTTATCTGAGCTGTGCTCAAAGATGAAAGACATGGAGCATTTTGAGAAGCTTTGTTTTCAGATTGGCTTCAAACACAAAGAAAGTTTAAACCTTTGATGACTCAAAATTACATTGTTACTAGTGTGGCCGGCTCTCCGCGGTTCGGAAATCTCTTAATTCTACTTTTTTTGG
>NC_050535.1:10307917-10309875 GCF_002922805.2 Oryzias melastigma
GACTGGTGATGGGCGCAGAGGAGAGAGTTAGACACCTGTAGCAACTACACAGCCATTTTCTTCTTCAGTTTTCTTTTGGCTTCTTTATGCCTAGAAATGTGTTTTATCATTTACAAATTTTAAAACTCAGCAGAAAAAAAGAAGTCTTTTAAGTTCTAATTCGATGTTGTTTAAATATAACACAGGGACACAGACTCCACCTCCGTTGTTGATTGGTACTAGAAGGATCTAAATGAGTACTTTGAAACAACAAAAATTATGTTGCAGTAAAGATATAACTAAAAAACTAAAACAGCTTTCCAACATGTCTTCTTCATGCTGCGCTGGCAACCGATCTTATGAAAATTGATTTTAATATTAAGTCTGCACTTGTATATAGTGCAACTTTTTTTTAAATTGTTAATAAAATCCATGAAGGATCATTAAAAGTGTACCTGTTCCACCAAAATGTGCTTATATCAGGAATATTAAACTAAATTCAACTAATTTACAAAACCCAGAAGTCCGTTTAAGCCATTTCTTAAGCTGCTGACACCTCACTTGTGCTCATCCACTGTCGGCTCTGTGGGGAAAGTCTTCTGCAAAGTTAATAAAGGAGTCCTGTCTGACTCACTCTGATCGATTTCAGCTTAAGATGCTCCTTTTGTTTTGTTTTTTTTTCCCCCAATGGGGGATTCTTTTTGGTGTTCTCGTTTAATTTGAACTTTTAATGTTTCTGTGAACAAATGATTGAGTAGGTCTTAAGAGTTCTACAGGGTCCACTTACTGCAGGTTCGCCAGCTCAGCACATGTTGAACACCAGATAAGGTTTTCATGGAAAAGATTGAGGGCCAAGCAAATTGTTGATTTGGGAGCTTAAGAAATCCATAATGTTTGTATATTGGGTCATATTTGTTTAACCCTGTAACAACGGAGATTTTACCGACAGCGTTTACGTAACACTTGCTCTTTGACAAATGGCAAATTTTTCACCATTTTTACAATTCATTTTTATCAATGTCACAAACGGGCAGACATAAGGTTCCACGTGCAGCAGGTTTATTAGTTCAGGCAAGAAGACAGAAGCCAAGCACAGCTAAAAGTCCACAGAGCTAAGTCAGAGTCAGACAAGCACGCAAACATAGGAGCAACCATGCAGAGACTCGAGGTGTCAGAGTCCAGGTGAGGGTCAGGGCAGGCGGCAAGCATTAAGAGATAAAGACGAGTTGGGTATACAGAAAATCAAGTCCAAATAGAAACACTCGGTAATGCAGGCAGGGTAGCACAAACAATACTTCGCACTGAGTGAGGCACTGGTATAATTACTGGAACTTCAGATCATGACGAGGGACTTCTAATATGACATGGGACTTTAATCACAAAAATAAACTGTAATTCCTCAATTTAACCTGTAGGGGGCAGTGCACTAATGGGTTTTGACTATATTTTCAAGAATTAAACAAGTTTATTTTATTGAGTCAAAAATTTGGCTATGACCAACAGACAGCACTTTTAAAGCCCCATTTATAGAGCTCAACAGCCAAAAAAAAGTTGATTTAGGGTTTGGTGACCCTTTAAAGTGAGCATAGGTGTTTCTTGTACTTTTCTTTGAGGCTCTGGAGCTCCCCTTAATCTGTAAGAACTCATGGTGATATCAGTGTAACAGAAAAACATCAGAAAATGTGTTCCGTGGTCCACTTGGTCTGTGTTAAATCCCACATATCCCTCATGTCAAAATGGATCTGGCTTCTTATGCTTCTTGCGGGTCGTTGGCTTACCAACGTACAACATCAATGGTTCACTTGCACAGTGTACAGCTTTTGTGGTGATTGGAATAAAAAGAAAGATTTGTAAGAAACGCTTGCGTGTCACCTACTTCACCTTTACTTACCCTGAAGTCTTGAGTGTTTGCTATGACCTGTCACCCGCAGCATACCTGTAGGAAAAATATGCATGAATATATTGCAAAATGGGTTCAC
>NC_050535.1:10309999-10380167 GCF_002922805.2 Oryzias melastigma
GGTTGTTGATATCATTTCACTCAGCTCACTTTTCCCTGATCTTTCTTTCTGCTCTCTTTCAGAGGGATTAAAAAAAGACAATAGCTCGCTTTCTGTGTGTTATCAGTGCAGAGACTTGCGCAGCCTTTACTCCACTCCGAGAATTTTAATGAGGCCATTGCGAGTGTGTGAATTTTTTAGCGCATGTTCTCCTGTCCCAGCCTTTTACTTACTTCCCTTTTCATTTCCTTTTTGGCAGCCGCAGTGTCTGTCTGGATTTGCAACATCTGAATGAGCGCGTGCGTCTTCTGTTTCTCTGTTTGCTCGTGCGTGCCGCGGGGAAACAAACGCGGAGGCAGCCCGTCAGGTTCGAGTGCACGGTTGAGCATGCAAGCTTCAACGGCGAGGTCCCTACTCGCACACAAATGTTTCGGCTCATCTGGGAGGACTTTTCCTCAGCCGTGCCGCCGAGGACAGGGACACTTGGACCCGCGTCTGGTTTGTGTTTGTGCAACCTCTTGGAGTTCAGGACGGAGCTCAGAACTGCAGCTGATGTTGTTTATTTTGTAGCTCTTCTAGCTTTGCCTGAGCTGGTTGGTCAGTGTGGCTGGAGCTTCTTATCCTGTGAGGTGTCCAGTTCACAAGCTGCCTGGGTGTCTGTTTACATAGGACAAAAACAGACCACACAACCACAGAAATGATTGAGACCCAGACGAAAAAAGTAGTGTTTTCTTTTAAACTTTTAGCTATTTATTATTTTATTGCAACATATATGACTTTATTGTATTAGCTTTAACTCTTTATATATGTATTCAAATAAATATGTAGAGTTTTGGCTCCATTATGACAGAGCAAAAATGTTCACCTATCATATTTTTCGAACTAAGTCAATACGCAGTATAGTCCCCACAGCAAAAAAAAAGCATAATAAAGATTAAAAATCATAAATAAGTCGCACTTCTTGAAGGATAAATCATAATAACAGAATAGATAGCAATAAAAATGGACTGAAAAACACATTGATGCTTATATAGCTTCATAAAACATCTAAAAAATCTAGTGTATCAGTGCAGCTTAGGAACAATTATTGAGGTAGCATAAGGAACAAGCTAACAAGTCTACTTAACTCTATATATCGCTTCAAATCACAGAATCCATTAAATTCTATATCCACTGTCACTTTGGAGCAATTCCACCAATATTGTGCTGATTTATAATGTTTTCCACAAAGATGAACATTTGTCAACAGTCATGGTATCTAGAGCCAGAGCAGTTTGCCAATTAATATATTATTAGGAGGTTTTGTTTTAAAAGGCTGTGGTTCCGTCAAAATTTCTTTTTACTTCTGAGGTTTGATTTCTTTTCCAGGAAAGCTGTGTTGAGTTTGATCAAATTCTATATTTAACTTTATCATGGTTTAGGATCATAATTAAACCCAAATGGGGATGTGACCTTTAAAATAGAAGATTGTCGACTACAACAGTGTGTTGCTGGGTGTGTTTCATCAGAAGCTGTCTGTTCCTCCCATTTGCCCATGTTTAGCTTTATTTAGTGCAAGCGGAGATGACAAACGTAGCTGAGCTAAAACAAAAACTGACTTCAGATGAACGTAAACTTTTGGCTCGTAGGACCAAAAGGCTCATCTATCTTATGATGGAGAAGTTAAAAACTGTTAGGTCGTTTGACCAAAGAAGTGGTTTGTCTTCAGTTTTTCAGTTCTCTGTTGCAATCTTGACCAAATATGCAGCCAAACCCCGGCTTCTCCAAAAAAAAAAGAGTCATTAGGTGAGTTAGGCAAGGTTTAATAATGGAACACGTCTTGTAACGCAGTTCTTGGCTAAGGGGTTTATTGGTCATACGTTAATCTCTGATGAACTGATGACTTGTCCTGGGTGAATTCCACCTTCACCCTGTACTTGCTGGGTAGGCTCCAGCAACCCTGTTACCCCAAATGGAAAAGGGGCGGGTTCAGAAGATAAATGGATGGATGGTAATCAGTCGATTAAAACGCCAAACCTTGGTTTGAGAGCAACTGAGTTGTGAAATTCAAAATAAAACTAATTTAACAAAAATAATCAGGAAAATTGGTTGTCGTTAACATCAAATTAGAATTATTTTTTAATTAAGTTGATTTAAATTGCTGGAGTGAAAAAAATATGTTTTTGTTTTGATTAAAACTTCTAATATTGTTGAGGGAAAAGTCCTCTTGTGGTTTTTTGGCTACTTATTATTATTTTTTATGCATACATTAAAGGTTTGGGTACTCTGATGGTTTTGATTTATGATATGCTGATTTCAGAACAGTGTTTTAGCGAGAGCAATGTTTTACTTCTTTTTTAAAAACCTGTTTAACAAACAAAGTAACTGGAGCCAATTCAATTTACTCTACAACCACTAGGTGGCTTTATTAAAAAAGTTCATGGTTATACTTGTGTACAAAAAAACCAACTATTTAATATCAGAAACGAGTTAAATAACTAGAATTTTGAGTAAAAAGCCCCCCCAGTGGTTGCATAATTCGTTTTTTTTCACTCATAAATTATGTGTGTGCATGGGCGAATGGGAATGCTACTGTAAAGCGCTTATGGCCATTTAAGAAGGTAGTAAAGAGCCCTTTAAGCATACATCATTTACCATTTTAAAGTTTGGGCTTTGAATAGTCTTTTCATCCCCATTGCAGCTCCGGTAGTAGGTTTGCTGCTGTGTGAGGGATCATTGTCATATCACACGACCCACTTTCAGCCGAGCGTTAGCTGTGAGACAGATGGCCTGACATTTGACTCCAGATTATTCTGGTAAACACAGAACTTTATGCCTGATGCAGGAACAGAAACATTTCCAGGTCGTGCAGTTTGAAAATAAACAAACAAAAAAAAAAAAATTGATTTGGAAATTATGATAGATATTGGTGGTCCTAGAAATGTAATGTCCTACTTGTTCCCCCAAAAAAACCTACCTACCTATGGATAAAATATCTTCCCTTGCTGGGTCCTTTAAAATCACTGGTAAATAGCGTAGACTTAGATAGCATTATTCTACCTTGATTAAGACCTAAATTGCTCTATAGCCTCAGTGACATTCACCCAACACACATTGACACAAGGCTGTAGCCAACAGGAGCAATGCTGCATTCAGTTTTTTTGCAAAAATACATTTCAATACATGTGCAGGCAAGGCAAGATTCGAGCGGAACCTGTAACCTTCAGATCAGACAGAGGTCGACACTGACCTCTGAACCACAGCTGCCCCACAACAACCCCCCTTCTCCAGTGCTCATCCAACACTGTGGATGTCCATGGAACTCAAACATATGTCCACCACGACCTTCTATGCTATAGAGGACATGGAACTAAGAATGAAACCACTTCATCTATCCTGTGATTGGATGAGGCAAGACTTGGCAATCATCGTTGCCTTTTTTTGATTAAATACCTTTAAACTATTGCTAATAGGACTAATTTTGAATAAGATAGCTTGAAAGTGATTATAGACCATTTGGTCTCTGAGTTATTTCCAATACAGTGGAGAAATATTTAAAAAAAGAAAATGAAAGTAGACTCAATTTATTTAGTCTTTGGTATTATTCTGATTAGGTTATTTAAGCTCCTAGAGTGCATCTATTTGAACTTTTAAGATTATTACAGACTTTTCATTTTATCTTTAGTAAATGACAGCAGAAATATTGATGGATTTGATGTATGTGTTCAGTATTGATCATCAGGAAACTGTTTTGCTTCTAAAGGAGCTTGTTGTTCAACCACATCATGGCAAAGGTCAATGGGTTGAAGCTTTCACGTCACCGGCTCTTTTCCTCCAACCTAAAGTGTCTTCGTAGGTGTCTTTGCTGAGATCACTGATCTGTGACCCGCTTGTTTTCCGGGGAGATGAATTAGAGAGTAGATGGGCAAAGGCAGGCGGTACTTTCTGAGGCGAAGGATGAAGAGGAGGGAGGAAGAGATTCATTAATCCTCCGACTCACAGAGGCAAACAAACAGAAAAAAAGGATCACGCTGTTTTCCATCACCATAACCAAGAGGAAGACGCTGCAGCTTCTTCAATAGAGCTGCTGATGTGTAGCTTCTTTTTAAACGACTCACAATGTCCACTTGTCCATAGACCGGTCTGGAACACAAGGACATGTGGGGTTTACATGGACCTGGACATGCTGTTTCTCAGTAAACTGCTGTCAGGCAGAAAATGAACTCTAACTCGGATTTTACGTATGCATTTCTCAGGCGTCTCAAGCTGTTTTTGAGCTCTATGAACAAAAAAAATGTGCAGCCATTGAACATACGTCACAAATTAATTGAAATTTGACCAATCGGGGACTTCGATTTTTTAGTGGCCTTTGCTTAGTGTCCTTTTATTAAAAAGTGATCACGAAGGAAAAAATAATAATTGGGGTTTGTCTCCTATCAGAATTATGACACTAAGTCTTTCATGTATCAGATGTAAAAGAAAAAACCTGGAGCAAGAGTAACGAGATTTGCACTGCTTCAACATTTCCCAGTTAACCTCTTTATCCTGTGAGTACATCAATAGTATCAAGTAGCCAGTGTAAATACAATAAAGTAAAAGCACGTTGAGTGCTTTAATGCATCACAAATTTCCAGTGTGTAAGTTTAAAACCAACGGTAACGTTATGGAGATGTATTGTCTGCTCCCAACACCGTAGAGGCTGAGACACTGGATCAATTAACAAAATCTCTGTAATTTGTTACAATTAAAAATATTTGTCTTTATCGAATAAAAATTTTAAGTTGGGTAAGCCATCAACTCAAAAAATGTAATTTGATGAAAACTTGTTCTTTTAAATGTAAGAAATGTAAGAACTTTTGCTAATTGATCCAATGTTTCACTCTGACTTGAAACATGTTTTACTTTAAGATAAATCCAGATATGCCCTCATACCTGAATCTGGTCATAAATTTGACTCTAAGAAAAGGGAAATAATGCACAGACGCCATTTGAGGTCCTGAGATGTGATGTGAGCTCTGAGTGTGATACAGTGGTCTCGCAGCAGTGTGTTTTGGGCACCACGTCACATCAAAAGTTAAAAAACTGAAATTTGGCAATAAATGTGTGCTGCTTTAACCAGAATGTGTTGATACGGGTTGGTCCAAAACCAACATGGAGGAAAATCTGACATTTCTCAACTTGAATTTTGTATACTTTTTTCTATTTTCTATCAAGAAAAAAGTATATTTTACCATATTTTCATTTCTATTTTTTCCCTCCTCTGACTAATGCAGTTGTTAAACTGGATCACAGAGACATGGAAGTACCACTGTAAGATGCAGCTCCTGCAGGAGATGGTGAACCTCACCAATGGGAGAGTCTCTAAATGATCTCATGAACCCAGACATGGTGGTCTGGTTACTGATACTTTTGTAAAGTTCTTTAAAATAAATAAAATATTCTCTCAACATTATCTGTCTTCCATGCATTGTAAATGAGATAAATAGGAAATAGCTCCTATATAGTGGTAGCTCCTCCCACATCCATCTGAACGGTCTAATGAACACATTTTTGGAGAGGGTAATTGACGAGCGTCAAAACTGAGGAGTCCTACATGATCTTTCATCACGTTCAGCACGTGGCCCTGAGGAGAAATTACTTTAAAAAAGAAACATCAGTGGATGAATATCAACTGAAACAAGGTTGAGCTATGAGTTGGACAATCACAAAAATCAGAAAATGTCACATGAACCAAAGAAAAGATGACTGAAATCTATCAGAGACAACCAAAGGACACAATCCTCCCAGATCTGCATGTTTAGAACGACCCAATTATCTCTGTTTTCTCACATCTCCTTTCACTGGCAGTAATTACACCTAACTAGACCCGCAGACTGTGGTCTTATAGTGAGAGTCATTACTTCTTCATACTTAATGCAAAAGCAATGATAGATCTGGATAAAGTTTGGAAAGAGAAAGCTTCCATTAGGCTGAGAGCCAGTCGCATTAAAGACTGAAAGTCCTACCCAGTGGAATTTAACTACAGGTAAATGCGGCATTGTGGAGACACCCTGTGAATAATTCAGCACTCGTACCCACAGACCAGAGGCGCATGCCAAACAGTCGCGTGGCGTTGTTGTCCTACTGGAGCTTGAAAGCAACCAGCCAAGCCGGGTTAATGGTGACAGAAAAAGAACAGACAGAAGCCATCAGAAAAGCCCCGACCACGGAGGCGTGACCTCTCCGTGTTCATTAAGTCGAGAGCTTTGACCTCCATCCACTGATACGACCATGACTCCGCAGTTCAGACCAACAGATATCAAAGTCTTCATAAATTATGTATCTTTCTAATTTGGATGGATGAAGCTGCCGGCTGAGTCAATTAATTCCAAAAAAAAGAAACATAGACGTTTTAAAGGCAGAATTATCTGTGCCTAGTTTTCCGAGGACGCTTAAAGAAAGCAAGGCTTTGGTTGCTATAATGTCTCATAAAATGCCCAGAACATTTCAGCCTAAGTTCAAGATAAAAAAAAATGTCCAAGTGGTGCCAGAGGATCCTCAAAGCTTTATTGCTAATGATACCATTGTTCTACATAATCAGAGACATTGTCCACTGTGTGCAATTACTCCTCCCGTCTGCAGAGTGACAGAGTGAGAGGAGGTGTCATTGCGGCATTTTGGTGTCAGGGAGCCGGAGAGCGGTGCGAGGGGCTGCCGGCGCTCTTATCGCATGCCTCACGGCTCAGAGGATCATACTCATTTCACCCAGATATCTCCGCTGCACAGGCAGCCGTCTCAGAGCGAACTCCGTGCAGGAGGAGGTGAATTGTAGGAAAAGCAAACTGCGCGGGGAGTAAACGACACGTTCGCTGCTCACACTCCATCAGAGCTTTCTTTCACGCAGATGTTACTGACACAGGTTATTACCTATAGACCTGCACAAAACAAACACACATTTCATGTTATGGCATCTTCTTTTTTTCTCAAAGACATTATTGAATTTTCCACAGTATAGGGGGCACCGGATTATAAAGTGCACTGTCAATGAATGGCCTAATTTTGAACTCAAGTCATTAACAATATAAGGTGCATCAAGGGAGACAAAGGAATCAGAGATAAATCAGTCTATCAGTCAGATGTTATTAACTATGTGTACAGAGAAAAAGGAAAATGCTACACATAAGCTGTGTTAGGGCATTTTCAATACCTGTAACTCCCCACCCTGTTTGTAACATGTAAAAAAAAAACAGACTGATACCACCCTTAACCCTATCATTCTGAAACTTCACCCATCACCTCCTACCCTATTCTGATGCCCAATTAGAGACATGAATCACTTTGGGGAAAAGAGTCCAAAAGATCCAACAAAACATCACCAGAGACACTGCGGGACCCACCATGAACACTTGGGAATGGAGCCCAGAAGATCCCTTAGATGTGTGTAGAAAGTGAGGTTAGGGTCAAATGACCAAAAAGCTGGCATACTGAGATGTTGGCCCCAGAAGATCATAGTTAGCAAGTTATGGTTGGAGGACCAAGAAGCTGGCAGCAGGACAGTGATCCCAGAAGACCTTCAGATAGTGAGGTTAAGGCTGAAGAACTAAAACGCTGGCACACAGAGCCGTTGGTAACTGAAGACCACCAGTTAGTGAGGCTAGGGTCAAAGGACAAAGACTATTGCAAACCAGGGAGTTAGGCCCAGGAAATACTAAAGTTAGTACCAACAAAATGGCACTCAGTCATTGCGGGTCCAGTAGATAAAATGTCATCAGTTAGGTTAGCAAGACCGGGATTCTGGACCAATATGAGCCTCAGGAATGGACTCAGAAGCCCTGTCTTGTGGCCAAAGTTGGTCATGATCCAGTCCCGGAGCCCACTGGGATTCCAAGCTACCTTCTGGACTAGAAAACGGGTGACCTGGTCGCTCGTCTCATTGACATGAATGGGCATCAATCTCCGTGGTCGGTGTGGGGGGGTTTGAACCCAAAAGCCTGGTCCTCTTTATTGAAAAAAGCCCAGATTACACCCAGTTGACCCTAGCAAAAACACATTAAAACACATCTTCACGTACCATGCTGGTGGTTTCACAATAACACCCAACCTTGTTTGCAACTCCTAAAAAAACAGACTGATAGATGGACCCATCCATCTTTTACCACTTATCTGGGCCAGGCTATGATGGCAGAAATATAAGCAGAGATGCACAGATCATCTCCATAGACTGTCTTCAGTTTTACTAGGAGAACATCTAGGATTATCCAGGCACGGAAAAATATACATAGCAAATCCTGGATCTTCCTCTTCCTGGAGTTTCCTCCTGGTAGGATATGTCTGGAAAATGATGCCAGAACTACCTCAGCTGGCTTCCCTCAATGTGGAGGGGCAGTGGCTTTGCTCTACTAACTTTCAGTCACAAATCAAAGGTTATCACCGTTGGTGTGGTCAAAGGTTGATCATCAAATTAAGAACTATGTCTTTCTGCTCAGCTCTTTCTTCACAACAACTGATTGGTGGAGCAAATCTATTAGTGCATTTCTCTGTCTGTCAACCTCATTCTCCATCTTTCCTTCACAAGACCCCAACATGCTTCATCCTCAAACTGCCTGCTCATCCAATTGGTAGAGCACGTTTTGAAAACACATTTGTAAAAACATTGATCGTGGGAAGTACTTACTTAATAAGCAATAAAAAAAATAAATATTGATTTTCTTTTCTTGGGGCAGAAACTCTCCACCCACCCAGAGAAGGCAAACCACCATTTTCCGGTTGAAATAATAGGCTTTGGTGTCCATATTCTGTGCTCACATAATCAAACAATTTTAATTGGGTTTATTTAAATCCAGTTTTTCAAATTTGAAGTTTGAACGATTATGGCCAAATATGGTGAAATAAACTCCCACATTGGAGAAAATGAGCGTATAAGGTATTCTCTAACATATTGGCTGTTGGAGAACGTCCAATAAAGTGACACTAGAACTGATCAACCATTCATGTTTTAAGTGTAGCTGTGTCCAACTGTGTATTTATACATATTCCTAACAAGGTTACGAGTTAGCAAAGTCACAGTAAAATTAGTTTTAGCTGCATCATCTGATTTTTTTTTAACGTGTTACAAGGTTGGAAGATATAGATGTTTTGCATACGTGGCTGAATACGCAGTGTTGTGATTAACTTGCAGCTGTGTCCAACTGTATTTTTTTCTATGTTACTAACAAATTTGGGAGTTAACAAAGTCATAGTAACATTTTATTTAGCAATATTGGTTGGTTTATTTTAGTGTTGCAAACAAGGTGGGAGTTGCAGGTATTGTAAATATGCTGACATGGCTAATGTGTAGCAGTTTCAAATTGTTTTTTTTTTCCTTAAGTGCTATAAACAAGGTTGAGAGTTAGTTTAGTCACAGTAACATTTGTTTTTGCAGTATCAATTGGTTTACTTTAATGTTGCAATGTTGAGTGTAGGTGTTGTAAATAGGCTAACACGGCTAACGCTTTTAGCATGGCTAACATGGAGTGTGTTACAAACAAGTATTAGAGTTACTGGGATCACAGTTGATAAAGGCTGACTGACAAAACATATCTTAGACTTTTTTAGTCTCACCTAATCGCCTTATAGTTTAGTATTTCAAAAACAGATCATTCATTGGCAGTGCGCCTTATACTCTGGAGAGCCTTATAGTGCAGAAAATACAGTAATGCTGACCTGTAAACTCTAAGAACATAGAACTTATGTTCTGTTAAATATATCCTATCAACTACGAATTAAATTCCCTCTATGACATTTTTTAATTAAAAAAAAAAAAAACTTTCCCAGTAGTGTTTTAATTATGATTATGAAGTTTTCAACCAAAATCCTACAACCTAAATAACTTAAAAAGCCATTTTTCATATTGATCTGAAGCTTCTGTTTCCAAAATCTCCTCTGAGGGGGTGTGCCTTTTGGAACTGAGCTGAGAAGCCCCGCCCCTGATCCCCCCTGTCTGACTATGATAGCTCTGTGTCTGGCTAGCGTAAATCATCACCACTGCTACATAAACATGTCAAGCAATGTCGGTAATGTTCAGCCATATGGTTTTGATCCAGATGTCAGCTCAGACGAGGAAGTGAAGATCTTCATGGACTGAACTTCTTCTAAAATCCTGATTCTTTCTCCTTCCAGTTCACCAAAGACTCTTTTGGCTAATTATTGAATGCTTATTGACATTGCTGTGATCAATAATTCAATCAATTGGTTTCTCAGAGCAGAATCTTTGGGTAAATAATGAAAGCTAACATAAAAATTGTCTTTCATTGATTTACAATCCTTTACAACTGCAGTCAAATTTCCGTGGTCACATCAAGAAGCTCCGTGGAGTCTGGTGGAGATTTCCAAGCATTTACAGTCCTGCTACCGTAAATATTGTGTGAAACTCACTCAAAACATCCAGTGACGGCTGATTTGACCACAGCCAGATGAGGGGTTTAGTGCATGTGCAGCAGAGCTGTTGATGGAAAGAAGATCATTAATTTAAACAGGCTTTCTGCGATAGTTTGAGTGACAGCAATTTAAAAGGAGAAATACTCAGAAATGCGAAAACAAAAGGATTTCTTGTCACATTGTTCTCTTTCATAAGAAAAATGCCACACATACATGAAAACTCAAAATACAGGATATTCCTCTGATGGGGACTTTAAGCTGTTGAATCAGTCTGTATTTCATGAGTGGTCATAGTAGATAGATATTGTGTCAGTACAGATTTTTGGTCCACATAGACAGCAGGATCACACAACATCACCTCAATGTGTTTGCTATATTAACCTTTAAAGTTTGCAAACATTAATCTCTTCCGTGCTTCTTTGGCGCCATCCGTACAAAAGTGTGTATGGGCATGCAGAGCACCAACTAAAGAAATATCTATAAGTGTTTTTTTTAGAATTCAGGGACATGATCACTAATGGCTAACAGTGTAACATAATGACCTGCCTCACTTTGCAACACTCTCCTCCTCCTGCTCTGAAGAAACAAGTTGCCATGGCAACATCTCTGCAAAAGATTTTAGGAGACGGTAAACTGAGGCAGATGTGATGGTCTTCAGTCAGCGGCTTGTAAATACGGAGCACCCTCTCCTGCAGGAGAGGCTAGAGGAGACGGAAGCAGTGAGTCATTCCCCATCGGCTGAAATTGATTACATGCCGACAAGAGGACCATGAAGCCCATCATGGCCAATGGTCTTATAGGTATTCTCCTCACTACTTAATTTAACAAATCAGGTTCAAATCGGGGTAAAGACATTAAAGCTGAAATAGACACGGTGGCAGAGAATGAGAGGCTGGAGTGGAGTGCACGCATGTGGAGTAATGCACATGTTTACACGCATCCATCTGTCGTTTAAAAAGACGGTACATAAAAGCAGAGAGTACAGGTTTGATGTGTTAATGAAGCTCATTTTTCTGTCTTTATCATCAAAACCACCCTGTGAATGTCTTAGAGGGCCTTCAAAGGCTGATTCTACTGGTCAGGTGAGAGTTTCGCCACGTCGAGCCGTGAAGAGATTGGTGATAAACTGGAGCGGCGCTGTGTTGTACGCATGGATTGCAGCATGTGCTCGCATGACTGTGTCATGCTGGACTGTGGAGATGTTAGATTCGTCGGTGTGTGGGGAGGGAACGGCGTGGCCGCTACACTCAGGCGTTTAGCCCAACACGGACAGATTTACCGGTCTGCGGCGCTACGAACCTGCAATTACAAACCCTAACAGCGCTGGCGGAGGCAGCATGCACAGCACAGTTTTCCTCTGGGCTCTGGGATTTAAAGCCTCACAATCAGTCAAGCGTGACTTAAGAAGCTAATTACACAAGAGCGACATATACACACACACACATGTACACACTTACAATGTGCTTACAGGAGAAAGACTGATGGTGGAGGTGGAATTTGGTTTGAAATTCATAAAATTTTAATCCAGAGTGCGCATTTCCATATTTATCTCCTGCCTCCCAGCATCCACTTCTGCTCTGCTCACATTTCAGACCTATTAATAGCTCAAATGACGCCGTATAAAAATCACACTTGCAGAAAAACACGCGGGTCCTTTCTGGTCAGGCCTCCAAAGACATGAGTAGCTGTGGTAGCAACGCCTGTCAGCGATCCCCTCCATTCTACCACAGACTGTAAATCAGCCGAAACTAGATAAAACTAAAGCCTTTCTATGATGTATATGTTCATCTACTCAAAGCAAACGCCTCCTTTAAGATGGCTGCAGTTGCTCCGTCTCGTCTGCAGAGTGGCCCCCCCCCCTCCTCCTTTGTCCCCCTCCCAAAGGTAATTGCTCTTACCTGAGACACTGTAATAGATCCTAGATGAAGTATTGACCACTGCTAGATTTTGATTAAGGGGCTGCAGGGCAGAACACGTCTTTAATGAAACTGAGGAATCAGCATTCTCAGCCAGGATGCTGTGCTTTGCGGTCCACAGTTAACCAATCAGAAGCTGGCTTTAAGCAGAACCGACTAAAAAAATGCTGCACATTTTTATATTATGAAAATGTATGTTGTTTTTCGGAATATATGTTTTTGATTTGGTTTAAAAAGATTCAAATCTGATTATTAAAATTGTGTTATGTCCAACAAGAGCAGGTTCAAGTGAAGGCCGGCCCACATTTGGGGTAGGGAGCTCCTGATTGGATGGAACTATTACCAAACCTCATCATGTATGCAGTACTACCCCTACTTTTCTGTTCAGAAGTCTGACTCGTTTATCGATTTACTCAATGCTAACATTTTTTTGCTGATAATCGACATCAAATATTCTCTGTGAAGTTATTAACTCTCAATGTGCAGTAATACAATTTTCCGGTTCATGGAATTCCAAGTAGGCCAGAGGTTCCAGAACGTCTCCAAAACTACAGAGATTCAATACAAAAAAACAGAAACTGGGAGGATAATACACTACAGTGCTTAAGACATATCCATTTACACAACTTAAATAGATAAATATTTAATATTTAACCCCTTTTACACTATATGTTGCTAATTTACATTAAGGTACAATTTAGTTCATGACTCAATTTAAATTAGAATTACCATGAATGAAAAAAACACTAAAGAATATTTTTTATATTATAGGAAGTAAATTACCTCATATTTTGTTGCTATATTTTTACTTATGAGGAAAAATCATAAATCTTAAAGCACAAGTGGACATGTTTAGTTAAGATTTATTTAAAAAATAATATAATTTGAAATTTAAATACATTCTCTAAAAATCAGGGATTTAACTTTTCAACTATATAGGTTATTGAGTTTTATGTTTTGTTTAACATTTCATTACTATCCTTAAGATGTTTTTTTTTTATATATCAGATGCAAAACACACAGATTTACACTATTTTTTTTCACAGGTTGTTACTCAAAAAGAAACCTGAGTTTTGATTGTAAAAGTCTGAGCTCTTCCATTAAGAAAGAAAGGACTACAAAAAAACTGCATCCACTGCATCTATAATTATTTATTTTAAAAAAGCATTAACTTCAATCCTCTAGTCTGTAAAAATAATTTTGCTCGACCATTATATGTTTTTAACCATAATAGAACAAAATTGATTGATTAAAACTGTTTAATATTTCAAATCTTCTTTCTAAAAAATCAAATAAAAATAATCCATTAACTGGATTTTCTATTTTAAAATAGAAAACATGTATATTTTGTAAGGGAAAAAGATTGCACTGAGTCAAAACAAAAATATTTACTCAAATTGTCTGGACTGCAAGTTTTTGTTCATAACCACGGTAACCAATTACCTAAACCTACAGTTAACCAGTTCTCAGCGCTCGTCACTAATGTTTGGATGGATAGTTGTGAAAAAAAAGATCAGACATGGTTTAACAGATGAAATTAATTTTATCAACGTTTGTTCAGTTCTGGGCTTTAAAGAAACAAACACTTCCTGTTTTCAACAATAACAAAAAAATGCATTGATTTATTTTATTTTTATAAATTTTATTTGAATTATCTTGAAGAAAATGTAAAAAAAAAAAACTTTCGGTTTCAAAGACTGCTATAACGCACTGTGAAAAAAATCTTTAATTTCTTTCAACTTTTGTTTCCTTTTTTTAATTCTATTTAAAATATAATCAATTTTTTGTTAGAAAACTTCAAAAAGGAAAAAGAATAAACTTCATTTCAAGCTACAATGATTTTGGCTGTTGTCCCGTCGCTTTAACAAGATTTCTAATTTCCTACTGAGTGCAAATTAGCATTAGCAGAACAGACACACTTAGGAATTTCACTAAGTAACTGCAGAACCTGCTGTGCACCGTACGACTCCCAGAGTCCTGCTGGGCTTCTCATAATCTCAGACTTCCAGACATAATGAGGTTATACTGTTCTTAGAAGGGACCCTAAAACTAAAACAATGTCATTTTTTGCACATACACACCATTTTATCTCATTTAAATCTTAGGTCTTGTGTAAAGATTGGGAAATCCATTCAGTGTTAGCTTCTCTCAGGATCCCCAACACCTCAATTACCCACCTTGCTGCTCTCTAACTGATACACAAACTCACTCATTCGTCCACTCAATCACCTTCCTCCTCGTATGCAAAAGGTCAGCTGTTATCGGCCGGAGTTTTAGCGTGGAGGATAAATTGCATTAGTTTTTCTACCCCCCCTTAAATTGCCTCTCTGCTCCTGATAGAAACTGATTGCATCTGTGATGGAGATGAAAGGGAAACAGCGAGTGCTCTGTGTTCTCTGAGCGTGCGACTGGACATAATCTATGAGGCGCGCATTAGCATGCTAAAAGACACCACGACTATGATGAACACCATTTGCTGGGGCTTAATGCGATAGCCGGGTAAGATGATTAACTTTGAATCCGTTTAATCAAGCACAAGCGCCTCTTTCAAACGACCAAGAGTCTCCGCTCGGATGAGACATCCCTCAGATCTGCCGGGGAGGGATGGATGGTCTGAAATTAGAGTGTCGGTCAGGCAAACAGGATCCGTGACGGGACGGATATCCGCCTTGTCCGTCTTGTTGGGCGCTCTCGCTGGAGTGCAGTTCCAGTCATCTGGGGAGTCGTAGTGCCCTTCAGCTGCATCCTATCGACTTGAGTACTTCAAGAAGTGGCTCTCCCGCTTTTCGATCCTGGCGTGCGCGCTGATAGCTGACTCTCCCAAAACGATAACACCGATCTTTCCGAATAACCTCTAACCCCAATCAACCTCTACAGATTGTCAGAAATGGTGTTTGTGTTTACTCATATGAGAATAAAATTGATACCCAGCTGGCAAATCAAGATTAATCTCCAGAATGTGGACAGTGTCATTAATCGATGGCGAGCGGTCGATGTGTTGTTAGAGGGAAAGTCATCTCTGACAGCCTCCCTGTGACTCCTACAGATCTGGACGACCCGGTGGTGACGGTGCATCAGAGCATCGGAGAGGCCAAGGAGCAGTTCTACTACGAGAGGACCGTGTTCCTGCGATGCGTGGCCAACTCCAACCCGCCCGTCCGCTACAGCTGGCACCGCGGACGCGAGGTCCTGACCCAGGGCTCGGATAAAGGCGTGGAAATCTACGAGCCGTTTTTCACACAGGTAAGACACAGCAGGCGCTGTAGGGCTCAGGGGACGGCTTAAGCATTTCATTTAGTTCATCTTAAGCCTATAAACGCCTACGCGAAATATGTTCTTAACATAAATACCGATGATAAATTCCACCTTTAATATGTGAGTTATTTAAGTGTTTATGAACGCCATTCTAGATGCTTTTGGAGAAATACCAGCATCTGTTTGATTGGGTTGTGATGTTCAGTACACTTTTACAAAGGAGCAAGCTTCCTTTATTCATATTTTTCTGGCCTTTTTTATAGATTTATATAATGTAATATTATAGATTGTTTTAATTAGGGTCCAATCCAAATGAAAAACTTTGATGTGTAAAGCTTTTAAGTAGCTATGTGTATTTTGAAAAGAATAACTTTACCTCTAAGGGAGTTGTGAGTCACCCAAACTTGACTGTTTAGTATTTTAATTAGTGGTTGAAACTGGAATTAACAGGAACTGACTTGCTAATAGTTTAGTCATTTTCTTGTTCCAGTTATATAAAAGCATGTCAGTTCTCTTATAAGTTACAATTCCTCATGCTATGTTGTGTTCCCGAACATAAGGAAATCAGTGTTCTTATGTATATATATATGTCAGTATAAACACACACACAGATAGAATATATGATCACTAACCTTACTGGAAAATCTTTTGAGAGTTTGGTCCATATGGACGTTATATCATCACACATGCTGCAAATTTGTCTGCTCCACATCCATGATGCCGATCTCCTGTTCCACCACATCCCAAAAGTACTCTACTGGGTTTAGATCTGGTGACTGTGGAGAACATTTGGGTTCAATGAACTCTTTATCATATTTTAGAAATGGAAGTAGCCATCAGTAGATGGTACCCTGTGGGCATAAAGGGATGGACATGGTCAGCAACAATACTCAGGTAGACTGTGGTGTTTTAACCATGCTCAATTGGTACCAAGTAAATACCCCCCACACCATTATACCACCACCACCGGCTTGAACCGTTGATACAGGGCAGGATAGACCAATGCTTTCATGCACAAATTCTGACCCTACCATCCGAATATCACAGCGGAAATTGAGACTTCTACAGTCCAGTTTTGGTGAGTCAGTGTGAATTGTAGCCTCTTCTTCCTGTGCTTAGCTAACAGGAGGAACATCCGGTGTGGTCTTGTGCTGCTGTAGCCCTTCTTCATCAAAGATTTATGTTCAGAGATTTTCTTCTGCAGACCTCGGTTGTAATGAGCAGTGATTTGAGTTTGGTCGTTTGGCCATTCCACTCTGAACTATGGCATTTCTGCCCACGTAATTGGATATATCACGGAATGTTTTCTGTTTTTCTGTACCATTCTCCGTAAACCCTGAAAATGGTTGTGGGTAAAAATCCCAGTCTCTGAAATACTCAAACCAGCCCGTCTGGTACAAATGGCCATGCCAAGTTCAATGTCACCGCAATCACCTTTCTGACCCATTCTGATGCTTGGTTTGAACTGCAGACAATTATCTTGACCACGTCTACACGCTTTAATCCACCGACCAACACCTCTAAGTGTTCTGTAACAAAAGAAAGATACCAAAAAATGAAAGCTAAAGCAATAATTAGGATCATCAAATTAAAAACAAATAAAAAACAAACAGGTTTCCAACTATTTGCAAAAACAGCTCAAGAGTGTGAGATGTTTTTCACAGGTGTTGCTGGAAACAAGGTACAGATAAGTACATCTCTGCCAGTAGTCTACGGCTTTAAAACTTCTCCAGTGGATCTACTTCAGTGGGTCTGGGATGTGGCAGCTCTTGCAAAGAAAAAGAAACAGGCAAACACAGACAAATAAAACCCAGAATTGCATGGCTTAAAGGCCACAACAGGTTTATAAAATAGATAGTCTAAAAATAAAAAGATGTCAGCTTATAAATAAATAAACTCCAGTCTCCGTATGGCTGTTTTAACAGTCCCTGAAAACCCACTTTGTGTTTTTCTTCGGTCTCAGACTCTTTTTGTGTTTTTATGCTTCATTATAATTAGGAGCAAACGAATCATCGCGGATATTTGTTACAAACTAAAGAACAATGGACACTGTGGAGCGACAAATTCATTGTAATTGTTCTTTTTTATTTTTATTTTTAATAAAAGGATCTTTGTTTTTGAACCTCTGTCTCATGCTGTCACAAAGGGACGATATAAACGTACAGCAGGTTCCACTAACCTGGTCTCGTGGTTCATTCTGGATCTAGTTTTAAACTTTGAAAACTGATTTTCTTTTTCGATCAAGCTTCTTAAATCTTTTATGTAAAAACTGTAGTATTTAGATGATTTTATGAATGATTCCTGTGTCAAATACTGCTTTTCGGAGGACTTAAGTCTATGGAGAAAATGACACCTTTAATGTGATATGAAAGTGAACAACCTATTTATTCTCTTTTCATGCTTTTTCTGTTTTTCTTCTGCAACCTCCCCTCTTCCACAGTCACATGAAAACTTTAATTGGGTGTGAAAGTGGAAGCACCAATCCCAAACTCAGAAATTAGGATTAGGAGGCTCCTCGGTTTAACTCGAAGCCTCTAGCAGAGGCCCGGGAGCTTTAGGGTCCTGTGAAGTATCTGTGGTTTTTCCAGGGATCTGCTGTAGCCACTCCAATTACCACAGGCACCTATAGCTGCATTTCTATGTGCAAAACTTTATCAAAGTTCTAGAAATGTCGAAACAACGCAATTTTAAAATTATTCTGTTAAATCATAATTATGCAAATTAACACAAACCAAATCACGCAATAAGTCATTAGAAAACATACGAATATGAACAATGCTTTGATTCACAGCAGATATGTGGTCCTATGGTATTGTTGATTCTGTTAAAGAAAAGAAAGACACTCCTTCAACGGTATTAAAAATGATCTTTTTTGCAAGTAAGCAGTTGGACCTTTTTTTTGGTTTGATAATACGACAATATAAGCGAGCTCCTTAAATGTGAGAGCGGTTACAACGACTTTTACAGAGGAGATGTGGATCCAACAATTCCACATTAAATGCTCAATTTTTTCATAAGCCACGTGATGCTGTAGGACCTCTTGTGGTGCCTGAGTGTGGTATCCGGTTGTTGGTCATGTAACTAATTCATTTTTTTTAAAAGTGTTTCCATTGCAGCTTTGCAAAATGTGCATTTTAACACAACTCAAAAACCACCTCCTTCAAGCGCAAAAACATTTTGATAAATACAAGTTTTTTATTGAAGTGTCGCAATTCCATAAAGCGAATTTATTATCGCAAATCCAATTTGTGCAATTTTATCGTCAATGGAAATCCAGCTACTGTCACCTCCACCTTTAAAGCTCACTCCCCTCGAGTGCTTATGAAAAAACACTTTTTTCAAAATGGCAGCTTTTCTGTTTGTTTTATTTTCTTAGCAAACATTTTATTTTTTGGTGAACATGTCATTGTTCTTGGCAACTTTTTTGTTAACCACGCCCACATTCCTAATACATTCATACTGCATTTTATGTTTCATTCAGCTTGAACCAATGATTAATGTAATAAATCTTCACAGTACTCTTAAAAATATGTGAGTAACCTTGAAGGAATAAAAATGTAATTGACAAAGATTTTGGGAAAAAAATTTCAACAAATAAACACCAACTGGTCCAGACCAACCGGTGCAGTGTGAAAGCAGCTTTAGATGCTGAGAATTCGACCAATACTGGTTTATTTAATAATATTTTATTTTTTGCAGTGCCTCCATTTGACGACACGTCAATTTTTAGTTTTAATTCCTAGTTTTTATCTGAACTGCAACCGCTCCTACAAATTTTCCTTCCTGTTCGCGCCCCGAATTCTATCCTGATTTCTGCTTCAAAGAGAGGAAGTGGCAGGAAAAGAGAAATAAGGTGGGATGTGGGGTCCGCACTTAACACAATTAAACTATCTCTGAGCCTTGTGGATGTGAGAGGCTTTAAAGACATCAAAGGCTGACACGCACTGCGGGCCCGCACGTGTCTGAGGACTGGTGCTCCGATCCGCCAGTCTGCTCTGCACACGCTCGCTAGGAGTCAGCCAGATCAAAGGTTCGCATCCTCCCTGCAACCTTTTTGGGCGAGGCCCCTGTAGCTGACGGGCACAGCTGGAATCAAACGCAAACTCTCAATTAGACGGCCATTGCTGTGGAGATCTCCCCCGCTGAAGACGCGCACGCCCCCGCAGCTCAGTGGGGGAAATGCCGCAGGTCTCCTTCTTCTGTGCAATAACTCCTCCCTCCGCCCGTCTGCTGACACAATTGTTTTCATTTGTTTCCTGCTGCCAAAACCTCGTTTAGAGAGACTATATTCCTGCTTTCTTGAATTCAATTCAGCAAATTATTAGATTTTAGCCAATAAAACACCTCTTTCCTTAGCTTAAAACCTCACACGTTGGGTGAAGTTTTACTTTTCTTTGCTGTTCATGGTTTTAAAATCTTCTGTGGAAATTACAGGGCATTGGAATTAAGAAGATGGAGCTCCAAATAATTTAATCTTGAACTAAAGCCCCTACTCTACCACTATTACTACTACCACTCCCATAGATTCAACAAGGGCCAACACACACTCATGGACACACTACTCCTAGGACACACTGGCTAGTATTAGGGTTAGGTATGTTGTTCACTTCCAGCTGATTATCCCATCAGGGGTCAATAAACCTGTGATTTACGTCGGATCCCCTTCCTAACACAACCCAGTTTTTGCAAGGCACAGGGGAACCCAGTAAGGCAGCAGTGTCAAGGGTCTTGGCTAAGGACCCACACTGGTAACTTGAAAACTGAAAAATTGTAGAGACATGAAACTAAGATCTACCCCGAAATGAGATGGGGTGAGGATGACATCGGTGAAGTCCGTTTGTCTCTACGACTGTTAGGGTTAGCTGTTAACTTAAAAACGGCAGTACAAAGCAATCAGATCACAAACAGCCTAAAGAAGAGTTTCTATACCACAACCATCACCGCACTCAACAAACATAAACACACACAGACAGAAGGGCTGCAGAAACCAAAAATGTGCAATAAGTAGACTAGTTGTGCAATAAAAGGACTAATGCGAGGGTAGAGCTGTTGGAGGATTTTTGTGTGTCGTGTTATACTTGCCTTAAATTGATTGTAACATTGTGTTGTGTTGATTACTTTTTTAAATATGAGACTGAATGACACTTTCTGGAATTTCATTGTCACATATTGACATTTGGCACTTTTTGACGTTTTGGGTGTCCCCAACTTGTCGTTTTTTGATGCGCTGACTGTTCATAAAATCAAGGATCCGCATCTCTCTGGACTCGATACAGGATGGGGTACCGGATCCTCTGGACGCGTCCAGTACCGGTACCCTAACCCGGTAACGGTTTGCGCCCGGTAAAACATCTGATACTGTTTCGGATCTGGTACCACATCCAGTGCCAGGTTAAGGTTTAGGGTACCAGTACCAGTTTCGGGTACTGGTGCACTCCAAATAACGGTACTGGCTTCGGTTCCAGCTCACAGCCCGGAGGTTGGGGACCCGGGATTTAACAAGAACACCCAGCATGTCAAAAAGTGATGGGGAGAGGTCCTTAACCAAACATCAATATGTGAGAACTTGGGAGTTAGAATGTGTCGGTCATGATGACAAGTCTATTCTATTGTAATGGATGTTGTTAGCCATTAAAATTATATTTTAAATATTTATTCAGGTGGTGTTCCTGCACACATTTGCATATCAGTGTTGTTTTGCTCTGAGCTGCAGGGGGAAACGAAGATCCTGAAGCTGAAGAACCTGCGTCCCCAGGACTATGCCAACTACAGCTGCATCGCGTCTGTCAGGAACGTGTGCGGGATCCCCGACCGCAGCGTTGTCTTCAGACTCACCAACAAAACAGGCAAGCAGATGCTCTGTCTGCCGAAAGGCTTTTCTACCAACTGCGCCATGATAAAATGTCTGGTTCCTTTCATCCTTTGTAGCATCGCCGTCCATCAAGCTGCTGGTGGAAGACCCCATAGTGGTGAATCCGGGCCAAACGGTCTCCTTGGTGTGCATCAACACGGGAGGCGAGCCGCCGCCCATCCTCACCTGGGTGAGCGCCAACGACAGCCTACCCCAGAGGAGCGTGGTGAACGGCGGCACCCTCACGCTGCCCTCAATCACCTCCGACGAGGCCGGCATCTACAGCTGCGTGGCCAGCAACAACGTGGGGAACCCGGCCAAGAAGTCGACCACGATCGTAGTGAGAGGTGAGGCGAGAGGCTCGACCTGTCAACCAGGTTGTGTTTCTATGGCAACCACTGTCGTCAATCAGGAGGGAGCTCTTTGGAAGGTCATACCCTTACCACTTGAACCTGGTCTGTCAGTCATATATTTAAATCCTTCAAGACCACATACTTTTTATTGAGACATCTGATTGGTCAGTTTATAAATTAAATATTTAAATAATAGACAGCAGAGCAATAACGGTGAATCTTTCAAATATGGTGACTTAATAATACCTGTTACTTCCTGTTTGGGCCATGAAGAGGGGGAAATGTCCAGATCACTTCTGAGTCTAAAGGACTCACTAAAGTCCTTTAGACTAAAGGAAAAACGGATGCTTCTGTGTCTCCTCAGATTGTGTTGGGAGGCTGGATGTTGACGCGTCAACATCTCCATCACTCTCCTGTCTCAGGAGGTGTAGAGAAGTGTCACCGCCGTCCGATCAATAACTAGCACTGCGTCGAAAACTCTGTTATGTTTGCGAGGCTCTCCAGCCTGGAGAGAAATGTTTCCTTCATGGCGTTCTGTGATCTGCTGTCAGGCAGCTCGGGCGCTTTCATTGTTCAGGCTGCAATCGTGTGGCTTCGCTTGCAGAAGAAAGACACCAGGCTTTTATTTTGAAAAGAGAGGAAGGGAAGTAAATCGGATTTGGATCCAATGAGTTCCTCTGGACATGGGGATGTCACTGAGGAGATAAAAGCAAATGAAAACAACCTAAATAAAGTATTAAAGTTCTACTTTGAGATGAACCAAACTCAAAATTTAAAAATATGAAAGTCTGTTGAGTGCAGCCAGTCAGGGAATTTGTTTTTCGTGGATCATAACCGCTTTAATCCAGTTGTGTTTTTGGTGCTTGGTAGGGGCAGAGCGTGAGAGGTTTTCAGAGGGGAGGTGCTGAGGTTGATACTCAGTGGGGGTTTTCTCGCTCAAGCGTGTTTTCTCTTTTTTCACCCAGTGGGAGATGATCAATCGGTTTCTCACAGGGGTTTTCTCCTAACCTTCTAGCTGTGTGCTCTGTGATACTCCTGGTTCTTGTAGTGGTTCTTCTCTGAAGATTTCTACTTTAAAAGTTGTTTGTGGGAAAATAAAGGTGTTTTTTGTGCTTCAGTTGACCACTAGATGTTCAGTTTCGTTCAGAGTGCTGGGTAAAAATGACATTTTAATTCTAATTAATTGTTTGGTAATTAATCGCCATTAATTGGAAAATGTAATAAGGTAATGAATGTAAAAACACATATAGCCCAATTTTCTATCACAACCACTCGAGCCTGGGAGAATCTGTCAATCAAATGTTCAATGTCTGATTGGCCAGTTTATAACTTGAATAACTTGCACAACAGAAAGAATATTATGAAGAAATATTTGAAACAGCAAGAATATTTTAAAGGTTAACCAAACAGGGAAATTGGAGGCTGACTCCACCCACAGTCAAAATGTGAAAATCCAGTCAGAGGGGTGGAGCTGGGGAACAGGATTATTATCATTAGTGGAGCAGCAGATCATGATGTTGGACTTCTGAAACTTACATGGTTTGACCAATCACAACATCCAACTGTAATACCTCAATTCAACTTGTAGGGGGCAGCACACAGACATTTTTTGACTATTTTCAAGAATTAGACAAGTTTATTTTAATGTGTCAAAAATGTGGCAATGATCAACAGACAGCACTTTTAAAGCCTCATTTATAGAGGTCAACAGCCAAATAAAAGTTGATTTGGGGTTTGGTTACCCTTTAAAAAGACAGCAGAACAGAAAGGATAATTCTGAGAAATAAAATGACTGTGTAATAGATCTTTATTTCTCAATAGACGTGTTTGGGATTCTAGCTTCTTGGAACCAGTGGGTACTTCCTGTTTGGAACACCAGGAGGGTCGGGTCATACGGGTTTCATATACAGTCAATGGATGAGTTTAAAATGGCTCGTGTTGCTGATGTAAGAGGAGGATGACAGGATGTCAAAAGTCAGCGGAGAAACAATCACTGCTGTTTGGTTATTCTGTCCTGCTGCTTTGCGTTCTCTGTAGGGCATCCAATGGCCTCGTCGATGTTTATTCATTTACTCGTCTTTCTGCTTCAGTCGCTTTTTCATGACTTCTCACTGCTCTATAAGACTGTAGGTCCACTTTGGATAAAACCACCAAAAATGCTTAGTTCCCTGCAGACCTGAACGTTTTCCTGTTCTCCATAAAGACAGGATCCGTTAAGCATCTTACCAAACACAGACCAGGACTTCTCCTGAACAATCCTCTCCTTTGTGAGTTACTTGTAGGTAAAAAGCATGAAGACGTGTTGAGAAGTGCAACCCGGCACTTTTGCGTTCCCATTTCTCCTCTTTATTCACCTGCAAAATGGTGCATTGTCTCTCAGTGGGATCAAGACAGAAAGGAACCATTCTCCTGCTGTGAAATCATGATGCAAAGCATCCGATTTTTTTGAACCACAAAACCCTCCGGAGTTCCTAACAGATCCAGGTACGCTGATATAAGAGCCCCAAATCAATAGAAGCCAAACCTGCTTAGACGAGCGCCGCTTATCTTTGCCAAACAACGCCCGTCGTCTTTTGTTCCGCCCATGAGAGGCTTTCTGTCACACCAGCACAGATGTGGTGAGCAGTTTTATATTAAAACACTTTGTTGGGGAATAAAAGTTTTTTCTGGAAGCGGTGTGAACACCTTTGTGTCAGCACGCCAAAAAACCTACACGTGAATGACGTTTATCAAATTAGCTCTTGAATACATTCCAGCCCAGAAAGGGCATAAATTAGCATTCATGAATGACAAATTTGTTTTTATAAACGTCCGGCGGTAAAGCGGCGCCCGTCTCTTATGCCTGATAGCATTGTGCGCCGGGACGACGGGGATGTGTTTTTACAGCTTTCTGTGCTCCCCGCGTCATCTGAACTGCCTGAAGGTTGAAAGCCCCAGCCACTTCTTTGTGTCTGCCCCACTAAACAACAATCACACGTGAGCGGTGGGGATTCAGCAAAGGTGCTGATGCTTACGGAAAGTCAGGAACTAATGTGAGGAAGGTAGAAAGATGAAGAATGGAAAGAAAAAATATCAAGATGGGCTGAGAACCTTTTCCTTTTTTTTTTGGTCCTGTCTACGTGACCTTGAACACGGCACGAGGAGAGCAGTAAATTGTGAGACGTCTGTCTGCCTCCAAGAGACGACCGCTGCTCCACAAGCTGATCTTCTGCGCGAGGATGAATGGAAAGAGCTGTCTGACATCTGCTTAGAGATACACAGACAGGTCCGGGTGAAAAATGAGACGGGCTCCCGGGCAGACATGGAAATAATGACTGTAGCCACGCTGTGCTCTGGTCGGCTCTCTTCCAGCACAGCCAGCAGTTTGTACTCACGGGAAAACAGAAGAGAGCGTTCGTTTTCTGTTGTGAGAGTTTTGTAACTTAACCAAATCGCAGGTTGGTAGTTCTTCAATTCTCAGGTGCGTTTAAGGAGGCCCGGAGGGGAGCGACAAAACGCCATCGGAGCATCGAGTGAATGAATGCAGGATCCAGTAGAGCAGAAGTGTAAAGGTCCAGGCCTCAGGGGCCTGCTGGTTTTACAGAAACCTCGCACTTCCTGCTGCTGATTACCTGGGTTAGGTATGCAACTAAAGATTTGCATAACGGAGTTGATCTGCAGAGACGACAGCAGCCAACACTCAGATGGACATGTCTGCCTCTTTGACCAAAGAGGTTCCCCAAAGAAATCCATCCAGATATGTCTATCCAACCATCAATCCATCCATCTATAAATTGATCCATCCATCCTCCATTAATTTATTCATCTACTACCCCATCCATCCATCCATCCATCCATCCATCCATCCACCTATCCATCCATAAATCTATCCATCAATTTATCCATACATTTATTCATCCATTTATCCATCTTTCCACCTATCCATTCATAAATCCATCTATCCATAAATCCACCATTCATCCATCCATTTATCCATACATTTATTCATCCATCCATCAATACATTATTTCTTCTGTCCATCCACCCATAAATACATCCATCATCCATTTATAACCTCATCTATATTTGTTAATCCTTATATCGATTCATCAATCCACCTATCCATACATACAGTAAATCCTTTTATCCATTCATTCTCATCCATCCTCCCATAAATAGATCTATCCCTTAATACATCCATCCACCTACCCATCCATAAATCAATAGATCCATCCAGCACTCAATCCATCCAACCAAACAACCACATATCCATTTATAAATCCACCTATCAATTCACCAATTCCTAAAACCAATCATCCTTCTCTCAGTCTACCAATCCAACCATCCATAATCCATTTGCCAAACCTGCTTCATTCCTGATGGGGTCACAAAATCCCTGAAGTTTATCCCAGTTACTGAAGGGCGAAGGTGGAGTACACCCCTTGGACAGTTCACCGGTCCATCACATAAAAAATAGGTCATGTTCAGGTTTTTTTATTCATTGGGTAATCTGACCAAATCTACCAAATCCACAGAGCTCCACCTGTCGTGGGGTTTTCTTTAGGCACTTCCATCTCATCCATCCATCCATCCATCTTCTTCCGCTCATCCGAGACCGGGTCTAAGGGGCAGCAGTCTAAGCACAGATGCCCAGACTTCCCTCTTCCTGGCCACTTCCTCCAGCTCCTCTGGGGGGACCCCGAGGTGTTCCCAGGCCAGCAAAGAGAGACTTAGTCTCTCCAGTGTGTCCTGGGTCTTCCGCCCAGTAGGACATACCCGGAATAGCTCACCAGGGAGGCGTCCAGGAGGCATCTGGACCAGGCACTCTCCCAATCCAAAAACATTCTTCATAGAATAATTGGTAGATCTAAATTCTCTCTAGAGTTAATAAAAAATAAAATAAATAAATGCTCTGCCCTCATCTCTGAAGCAAAATTTGAAAGAACTCCCACCACTCTATAGAAACTATGTCCAACAAAACAACACATTTTAAATAAAATTAGGGCTAAAAGTAGCATAATAATAATTAAAAGACCACTAGGAACGTTTTTACAATAAATCAAAAGATGATCAGGGTTACTTTAAGAAGTTTAAAACTGAACAGATTTGTTTCTGAGTTTCATGTTTCACCTTTTTAGATTAGTAGTTAGTTAAACAGACATCAGGTTTTTCATGAGATTTTTGGAGTTCTGTGAGCTGATGCCTTTCAGGTAACAGATAAACCCATTTCACATTCGCAGACGGAGAGTTTAACGCTGTTTTGCGACTTCCAGCACTTCCCCCGTTGTTCTGAGATCAGAAAATGTTCGGTAGACAGAAATCCTTACGTCTGTGGCAGGGATGTTCGTGAACAGAGAGCTTGCAGCCGGCGCTCACGGCGAAGCGGAGCGGGATTTATGAACGTTACAGGCCTCATTGTGTCAGCAGCTCTTCAGCTGAGAGACGACGACACTTGAGCTGCAGGAACGTAAAAGAGGTTAGCACCTAATCCTAATGTTTATGCTTTGACACCTGTGACAGCACGCTGACTCACGCTGATGTTCGGAAGGGTGCTGGCAAGTCTGTGTGGGTTGAGATGATACAAAGTAGCCACAAATTCCTCTTGGGTTGTCACCGAGAAATAAGTCTTTCTGGCCTCTCATCAACTCTGTCAGTAGCTCGGTCAGTAATAGTACACCTTACGAATAACGAGTGGGTTAAGGGTACACAGCATCACTAATACGTCATCAGTATGACTAACTGATCTTTACTAATTCTTCACAATACACTTATACAGGCGCAACAATGGCACATTCCATTTTCATGACATCCCTTAAAAAATACACTGGAAATAAAGTTTGTAGTTTTTGAATGGTGTTAGCATGTTGACCTCACAAAAGTGCCGTTTTCCTGCACATTTTTAAACACAATATTGCAAAAATGTTATACATAAATTGTTGGTACAAGCTGTAAAAAATAGAATGACGTACTGGGACAACACATATTGATGTTTGGTTGAAGACCCCACTACGTCACTTTTTGACATTTTGGGGGTCCTCAACACGTTGTTTTATGACGTGCTGGCGGTTTGTAAAATAAAGGATCCGCAACCCTCAAGATGCGGTACCGGACACGGACTGGTCCTCAAGACGCCTCCAGTACTAGTCCCAAATCCAGTACTGGTACCCTATCCCTAATCTGACACTGGACGTGGTACCGGATGCTGTGCTGAATGCAGTATTAGAGGTGGACTGGTCCCCGGGACATGTCCAGTACCGGTACCCAAACATGGTGCCGGAACCCTAACTTGGCACTGGACGTGGTACAGGATGCGATACCAGACAGGGACCGGTCCCCAGGGCATGTCCAGTATCAGTACCTGAAACCTGGTACTGGTACCCTAACCCTAACCTGGCAATGGACACAGTACTGTATGTGGTACCAGTCGTGGACTGGACCCCAGGATATGTCCAGTACCTCTACCCAAGCCCAGACACAAAACGGTGCCAAGTTAGGATAAGAGTACTGGTTGGATTATTGGTGCATCCCGGTACTGGGCTGGTTCGGATTTGCGGTCTAGAGGTTGGAGACTCCTGATTTAATCGAAACAGCTAGAACGTCAAAAAACAACGAGTTGGGGAAACCCAAAACGCTAATTTTTGACGCGGAGAGGTCCTTAACCAACAGTCAATTTTAGACAACTTGGGAGTGAGAATGTGTAGACTATAAATGTGGACGTGTTTAACAAAAACCCTCTGTTACCAAGGAAATCGGAAAATTTACATTTGCAGATTGTTTTAAAAATTACATAGATGTGTTTATCACCCAGAGGCAACCAAAAAATAAAATAGTTGCTATGGAGATGCATCAACAGAAAACCTTTTATTTTGAATTTTAGTTACAGTTGCCCAGCTGGTGAGGGCAGGGGCAGATAGCACTTGAAGGTCATAGATTGCCACTTGTTGCTTTAATTTTCAATTTTGAAAAAAATAAATAAATAAAAGAATAGGTTTTTCTTCAACAAGGTCTTTTGGGTGTTCATAAACTTTTCCTTAAACACTTTTATTTATCATGTTTTCATATTCGTGTTGGTGCAACAATAAAAAGAAGGAATCATTAATAATAGATTGCAGTTTGCATCTGTAAAAGCTGCTTTCATGCGACGCTTCCTAACGTAACAATTGTTACTGCCAGATGCAATTTAACCGCAGATGTTACGATATAACCCCAACGCCAAGTGCAAGGGCTTATGGGAGACAGAGTCATTTGTGAATACACATAGGTGTTTGGGACAGGCCTGGAAATTTTTGATGTCTGGCGTTAAAAATAGGATTTTTCTTCAAACGTAAGCAGGGAGATGGTGTCAAAGGCGCGCGTCACCTCCCCGCGTGCAGCTTGGCAGGCATCGCACAGCCTTTTGCTCATTCAATTCCCTGTGTTTAAATCTGACACGCGGGGTTTTTGTTTTTCGCTCTCCCTTCACCGAACCGAATGTGTCGGTGTCAGCGGGGAATTGCCGGATGAAAAGATTTCCGTCAGCTCTTTCTGCTGCAGAGATGAATTGAACTCAGATGTGTTTGTTGGAGCCGTACAGCATGCATCATAATGAAATCATCTCTTTTTTTTTTCTTTTTTTTAAGGCAGGGAATCTCTGTGTAAAAAAAATAATTTAAAAATCATTTTCATCATTTGCACTGCTCTACTTACCACAAATGTTCAATCTTCATCAAAGTTTGCTTTATTCTTTTGAAGACTTGTATGATTTACTGTTAATGTAGGGGTTTATTTTTATTTTATTTTACCCATCATCCTCTAAAATGACATAATTTGAAAAGCATTTGTGTCATCCTGCTCAGATTTGCTGCTTGGAATGCAAATCTACAGTAAATGTGCAGATAAGTACAATCAGATAGAGATAAAGAACCAAAGCTGAAGTATAAACTCTGATTGGAGTCAAAACATAAAAAAAGAAAAACGTATTTAGAAAATGATTTAGTTATTTAGGTAAACCTCCGAACACATCCGACTGAGGATTTTTCCCACATCTGTGACATTTAGAATAGATTTTGTTTTTAATAGGCTTGGGTTTTCCTCCTCAGCTCTGAACAGAGGTCGGTTTTGGATCACTCCGGATCCGTACCACAACGACGACAACATCCAGATTGGTCGTGAGGTCAAGATATCGTGTCAGGTACGACCACATGACGCCGCCTGCAGCAGACACAGATACATTTGTGCCAAATCTTTCTATATTTTAATCAAATGGAAGAAATTGGAAAGAGTTAATGCAACCCTTTGAAAACATCATTTTTTTTTCTTTTCAGCAAAATTTGCTGTTTTGAGCTTCACTGCTTTTATCTTTATCATTCAAACTTACATCGCCTGCAAATTCCACTCATTTTTCAAAGGTGGGCGGAGCCTCTGAAGTCTTTTTTTTTTTTTTTACTATTGGCTGTATGTTTCAAGTGATAGACTAGTCACCCTAATATTTTCTAGTTCTGCATGTGCACCGAATGCTACTTTTTTTACAATAATTATTTGTGTTCCCTTTTTTTTGTTTACAACTTCATTTATTTTGACCAGATTCACGAGTTTAGGAAAATGTAACATGAGGGCTAATACAGCAAAGAAAAACATAGTTACAGACCATAAATAAATAAAAACAAAAGAACGAAAATGAATTTGCATTTGATGTGTTCACTCAATAAATGCCAAATTAATGTAACATTATCATGACGTTAAGATCCATCCCACATGTATTGATATCATTTTGGGCTAAAACAGAATAGGATTTGCAAATGAAAGAGCAGTGGACTGCAACACAAATTACAAACTGTTTTCCTTATAAGATTTGTCACAAATGTAACTCCATACAATCAGATAAAGAACGAGCTGTGTGTTCCAGGTGGAGGCGACGCCACCCGAGGAGCTGACGTTCAGCTGGTTGAAGAACGGCCGCGCCCTGCGGAGCTCCGAGCGAATGGTCATCACCCAGACGGACCCCGATATCTCTCCTGGAACCACCAACCTGGACATCATTGACCTCAAGTTCACAGACTTTGGCACGTACACGTGCGTGGCGGCGCTGAAGGGGGGCGGCATTCCCGATTTTAGCATTGACGTCAACATCTCCTCCACAACAGGTGAGCCTCACAACCCCCTACGTCATACAACCATTAACCCCACCCCCACCCCGCATCACAGCTGCATTACTGCTACGTCACTCGAACGTTGGGAAATGAACTGCAGCTCAGTTGAGAAAATGTGCAAAAAAGCATCTGGGCTACGTCTGTTCAGCAATACAAGTCAAATTTTCTATTCCATTATTCTACCATAGATTTAATTGCTAAGAGGGAAAGTTTTAATGTGTTTTCAGCAGAACAGAGTTAAGTTTTGCATCATTTTACATGGTCAATGGATACCTAAAATACAGTATGGTGCGGATATAAACTTAAATGAATAGTATTCTATGGATTTTTATAATTTAATAATGTTACTTTTGTGCATTTTCTGCACTATAAGCACAACATAATATGTTTTAACTTATGTCATAAATATAATATAAGGCACTACAGATTATGAGGTGTTTTTGTTGTTTTTTTTTTGGTAAAAAATAAGGCTTTTGAGTGCAATCATGGTGCGAAAAAGGCTGTACTTAAAAAAAAGGGGGATTTTGAGGATTTCAACTAGCACAGGCCTACTTGACCTTTACATAAAGTCTAAGGGGGCAAACATAAACCCCAAACCAAACTTTTTTTGTGTAATTTGAGTTTTAAGCTTCAGTCCACCATCGCTCCATCAAACTAGCCGCCTCCACCTCTCCTCCAACTAACATCTGCCCACAATGTAACCAGCACTCACACGTCACATCCGACCGCCTCGCCGCCTTCACCTTCATCTCAGTAGTTCCAGTCATGGCTTCTGGTGCTGACCTGAAGGAAAAGCTCGACAGAAATATCTTTTTTTGTCATGAAAGGACGAGCATGGAGCTTAAAAAAAGACATACAGAAGTGTTGTCAAGCATTGTGTTCTGGGATTTAAGCATCAATCTCCTTTTTTTGGTTTGATGAGATTCTTAAGCTACGTATGCACCGGGCATGTGTGGTGCGTTCAAGAACGAGCTGAACGTGGGTTTTGTAGCCAGTTTCAGAATATCTGATACTACGGATTTATTCACGTAGAGGTCAAAAACAAACTTAAAAAGCATAAAAACTGATGTGTAAATGTAAAAGTTTTATATGTGGAAGCCTAAAATGCAAAGTCTTTTAATTGGAAGTTGTTGCTCAAGCGTTTCTGAACCCAATGTGAATGTAATGTAAACACCAGGATGATGGCACGGTCAATAACGTGCTGAACAAGCGTTTTTTGAACACACTCTTAACATATGGTGTTCACACTGGACTGTTTCTACCCGATTCTAGTACTTAAATCAAAATGTTAAAGTGATGCAAATCTCACGAATTTCACTCCAGGCTTTTTCTTTAGTGTCACAAATCCACCCGGTCACAAAACTTAATTATTAATTTTTCCTTCCAAACAATATTTAAACGGTTGGAACTTCCAGGTTTTGAAACAGGCGCCACCCAGACATCATTACCAAAGAGTCCCTCATTGGTCAACTGGTTTATCTCTTAACGCATGCATAATCGCTGTGCGTTATGTATGTAGCGCCTGAAAATAAACTTAAAGAATTAGCTAGCAATGCTTGAGTTTTGAACACGGAAGCCCAAAATGTATTCATTTACACATGCGTTGACATAAAATGTGCCTGAATTCCTTCCCTACTCATTTTCTAGTGCTGTTCAAGTCTACAATTCCAAAATCGAGTGCCCTAGAAATTTCCCAGAACTCTTTGCAAAAACTAGTGTGCGTTGATGCTCACTATATTAGCGAATATAGACCACAATGCATTGCAGTTGAACAATTTTTGCAAAAAAAAAAACGTGATTAAATGTAATTTTTAAACAAACCGTCCACGTTTTTATCATAAGTGGAGTCATAAATAAACATCGTGAAATGTTCGTATTGATTCGATTTTCACTTTGTGAAACCGGTGACATCATATCCTGTAGCGTTTGTAAAAAAGGAAGAAAAGTAGTGAGCATGGTGTCCGAATTGCTTTTAAGATCCAGGGCTCTGAATATCCCCACACTATATAGTTCTTTAGTAGTTTGGGGTTACGGTGGGAATTCTGACACACGGACTTTTGTTGAAAGTGGTCACTTGAACTTTTCCAAGCCCGGTGTGAACGTAGCATGAGACTGTAGATGAACACAAAACAGGAGATAACAACAAATAAGTTTGTAGAAAGAACATGTCTGAAGACAGGTTGTTTTCTTGGTTTATATTCGGAGGTTGAGCTTCTTTTCCCTGCCTGGAGCTCTATGATCCCAACTGATCCTTGTGTTCCAGAATGAAGGATTCCCAAAGTTCTGCAGGCGTTCTCCGTATCTGCAGCTGCTTTCAGTCGACTGGTGCCTGCTTGAAACTGATAAGTGACTTGTGGTTTGTATAGTGGGGCGGTTGCAGCGCGCTTCCTCCTCACACAGACACACTCCGACTGTTGTTCTTGTGTGCTTTATTTTTTATTCCTCAGACCTGCTGCCACTCACTGCAACAACATGAAAGCAGTGAGGCAAACCCGGACGTGTAATTACTGTTTGATAATTCCTCCGCTCTGAAACAGTGATCAGCCAAGATTGTTTCATCATTATCTTTTAAGGAGTCTCTCCTTCTGGAGAGGCTTGCCAGCGCTTCAGCGCGGATCTTTCAACATCCAAAAAAAAAAAAAAGTATTAACGAGGAGGATCAAAACAACATGCTGCAGTCTAGCTGAAAGCAGTGAAAGGTTTGATCGGAGCTGGCTTCTTCTGCTCGCACCTTTGCAACACGGGGGAACTTTGCCGGCGCTTTGGCGTGGATGCGAAGCAAGCATTTGCTGCAGCAGCTCCTGTCAGTCAGATTGATGTCGCGGATCAGCTGTGGAGCGTGCTGCAGCTGCTGATGATCCAGGAGCCCGTTCAGAACTCTGAGCTCGCGTTCTGTAGCATTCAAAGGCGTACATCCAAACTCCCCCAAAAAAGGTGTTCAGATGTTCAAATTGCAGCAAAAAAATTGACAGATTGCAAAATGTATTTTAAGAGTTTCTCAAAAAGATTTTTTTTTTTTGGCATTCCAGCTCCTCTCACGCACTGCAGTAAATAAATAAATAAAAGACTGATAAATAATCAATTCAATCCCCCGCCCCCTTTTTTCTTAAAGGAGCAGCTAAACATCCCAACGGCTCATGGAACAAATGATTTCCTGAGTTTATCGGCGTGTGAACTCGGCAACCGCTGCTGAAAGTACAGCTTTAGTGGCAGAAAGTGAATGGAGAGGATGAATGCTGTCTGTAGTCGTGGACGTAAACTTAGATGTTTGTTCCCATTCGCTGGTTTTAATAAAACCTTTAGTGCACTCAGACTATGGAGTCTTTTCAGTATCCTTCTTTTTCATCTTTTTCCCAGAATGTATTCTTGTAAAAAATGATCAAACTTGTTTATTAAGATTAATTATCCAATTAGGAAACAACATGTCTAAATCATTCACTGTATGTGAGAACTGGACTGAGTGACTTACTTCCGGTTCCAACAAAGTCTGTTCAGGTGCAATGTTTTTTTTTTCGTTGGAACCAGATGTCCTCGGTTAGCTCTTATTGTGAGTCAGTTTGAGTCAATGTTTCTATGACGCTATGCTAACCATCCCACCGGATGCTAGCTGTGCTAATTTGGGTCCGATAAGCCTGCTACACTCTTTTAGAGTGGCCCTGAGGTGCAAATTACTATATACTTATATACTAAATAAATAACGATAAGTTAAAAAAAAATCAGAAATTGAAACCAAATTCCAGAAATCAAAACATTATTAAAAAAAAAATACTAAAGTGAAATAAAAATAAAAATTCATTCCCAGAAATCAAAATGAAATGTTCAAAAACTGTAATGTTAGGTTGTATGGGACATCACTGATTGGATAAAAATATTTGTTTACCTTTTCAACCAAAACCAATAATATTTGGCACTGAAATATCTTCCAATAGACAATATTTTTGTACGTTTCTACCACATAAATCACGTTTGGTGTAAACACAGCGTCAAAAATCCTTCTGCTTTCTCTCTTCTTCTAAACTTAGATGTCATTATCCAATCGGCTATGTCCCCTAATACCTACAGTTTTTTATATTTTATTTTGATTTCTGGAAATTACTTCTATTTTCCGAAATGTTTTTATTTTTACATTTTGTTTTTTTTGTTTCGTAAGATGTAATATTATGTTTTCAATATGTGTTTAGTTTTGTCAATTATCATTATGATCGTTTATGTCTTTTTAAGTTGTGTTTTCTTCACTGCCATCGCAGTTTTTGTTGTCAACTGTTGGATTTATTTAAAAAAAGTTTTAAAAAAAGAAATCATGTAAAGCTTGACAGGGGGTGGATTGTCCCTCCTTGTGCAGAAAATCTCTAAATAAGGCTCCACAGCACCTGGTTCTCTAAGCTTGTAGCCTCTCATGGACCAAATCCGCACAGTTTTTGTTTTTCTCGCCTGCTGTCCTGAAGGGGGAAAGCTCAAACCGCAATTAAAGGTCTTAATGAAGGAGATTAGAGCAGATTACCAGGCAGGTCTGGTTGGGCCCGGTGCCGGAGAGGCGGCTGGTAAACATGGGAGGATGCAGAGCTGAACACTGGTTTCCAAACCGGAGCTTATAGCAACCTCAGGGACCTCCATGTCGTCACAGCGCTTCCCCTTTTTGACGAAGCTTGCAGATGTCACAGGACCATGGAGGAGATAATCAGAACCAAAAAAACGTAACAGAAAGAGAAGCTGCATCAATGTTCACTGAGTGGATCAAATCTGGACAGTTGGAGCTAATTGTTACCCATAAAGTGTAAATTTGGAGTCACAACAGCTGAATATTTGTCAGCTTTTAGTGCACTCTTTGCCGATAAGCCGCTTGCCTCTTCTTGCACTTATCATAATGGGTTTAGGAGTGCAGCGTGAATCATATTAATCCTGTAAACGTCTGAGGCGAGATAAGTCTGTTCTGGTTTCAGATGTAGCGACTTCCTCCGTGAAGGCTTCCGGCCGCCTCCGGCTCAAAACATCAATACTTGGCTCTTCCTGGTGTTTTCTGCGGCTCCACTTCATTACTGGAGCCAATCAATTAGCCGCTCTAATGATTGAAAGACGAGCGTCTTTGATAAAACGCACTTCTGCTCTGAAGGAGATCTGAAGCGGACGGCGGCCCCGCCGGCCGTTACTTTGACGCTCATCCGCCGCGAGCTGCCGTCAACCCGGTGACTGGACCATGTGTGACTTTTAATGGACAGCGTGACCAGCAGCGCTGGGCGCTCTTTTCCGTGACCTTGAAGAGGAGAAACCTGTTCTCCATCCTGACTGACCTCCAGGGGAAAATTGCACTGAAGCACGATTCACGCCACTTTTCTGTAGATCTACATTAATAAAGACAATTAATAATTTTTGCTTTGGTAATCTTTAAATAATTTCTCCATCTGAGATACATAAATGGTTCCAAAGTTCTTTCCATCGCTGCTGATGCTCCTTCAATAAAAGTCAAAGTAATAACTAGAAAGTTCCCAACTGGGTTGTGTAATCAGAAATTTATTACTTTACTTCTCAAGATGAATATCTCGAGGAAATGATATAACTTTTCAGATTATTAGTGTTTTTATTGAAGCCAGCCGCAGTTGGAGTTCATAGCTAACGGAGAAATCCTTCAGACTAAAAGGAAGCTTAATAAAAACACAAACATACTAACAAGCTAAAGTACAGTCAAAATAGTATTGATAAAAAAATATTATAAAAAATAAAAAAAAATGTAAATTCCAAATATTTTTTCGTGTCAACAAGTAAAGAAAGTAAAACGAAACACACAAAATATAAACATATAGACTTCTATAAATACACAGCATTTTCCACACTATTAAAAACAATTTATAACGTGGAGTGCCAAATTAATTAATGTTTTGTTTACTGATGTTGAAGCGTTTTTAAGAGGTACTTGGTGCTCTGTCAAAAAGTCAGTATGATTTTTTTACGTGTCGCAAACAAGGTTGCATTGTATTGTGAAAAGGCTAATGTGGCTAACGTGTAGCTGTGTCGAAGTGTGTGTTTACATATTATGAACAAGTTTAGGATTTAGAATGGTCACAGCAACGTTTGTTTTAGCTATATCAGTCTGTTTTTATACGTGTTGTAAACAAGGTTACATTGTATTGTGAAAAGGCTAATGCTGCTTACGTTTAGCGGTGTCGGGTTTTTTTACGCGTTATTGACAAAGTTGAGAGTTAGCGTAGTCACAGTAACGTTTGTTTTAGTGGTGACAGAATGGTGTTTTTTTACGTGTTGCAAACAAAGTTGGGAGTTACGGGTATTGTTAATACGCTAGCACCGCTAACGTGTAGCGGTGTTTAAGTGTGTGTTTTTACATGTTATTAACAAGTTTAGTTGTTAGCGTAGTCACAGTAATGTTTGTTTAAGTGATATCAGTCTGCTTTTTTACATGTTACAGTGAATATTGGGAGTTACAGGTATTGTTAATATGCTAGCATGGCTAACTTACAGCGGTGTCAAAGTGTGTGTTTTTACATGTTACTAACAAGTTCAGGAGTTAGCATACTCACAGTAACTTTTGTTTCAAGGTGTTGTGGATATATTCACGTGGCTAATAATTAGCAAGCTACAAACAAGTTCTAGAATTACTGTGAATGCAGTTATTGAAGTCTGACTGACAGATTTCTCTCTAAGCAAACAATGGGCGACAGTGGAGAAGAAAGTTCCTTCCAAATGAAAAGAATCGGAAGACATACAAGGTTGTAACTTAAGGAAAAGTACAGTAACTAATTAAGTTTTGCTAAATTATTCCAGGAATTTTAACCATTTAAAGTAACACTCCAATGTAAATTATATATTTTTAATTGTGTCAATATGTTCTTGCTGCATATTTCATATGATGGAGGACATATATTAAGAAAATTAGGCTTCAATCTATAATTCTGGGTATTTTTTTTGTCAAACTATTGTGAATCAGGAGCAGATGAAAAAAATCCAGTTTGAAAAAGCCTCAAGGGGCTGCGTGAATTCTGATGCATACGCTTGCCGATAAATGGCTCAGATATTGTTCGCCATTTTTGCAGCATTGGTAATGTTAGGTTAGGGTTTGGAGGAGATGTAAGCTAGCCGGACGACGTGAAAACAAAAGGATCATGGGAAATGAGAACGGACTTACTCCATGCCAAAAGTCCCAACATCAACTTAGAAGGGAATTTTTAAGGAACTCCTGTTGCACTGCAGAAGTTACAGTATTTTCTACAAAATTATAGTTTTTATAATGTTTTTTATGGTGTTTTTTTTGGGGGGGGTGGCATAATTGTGATCAAAATATAACTGGGAAAGCTTTAAAAAAAGAGGAAAAGATGATTGAAGTAGCAGATAAAACTCTACAAACTAGCGTAATTATTTCACTGTTTCGAGTTTGACTTTTTCGGCCTCTAATTCTGACAGAGAAAAGTCACTGCGCATTTTTGCAACACTTCATGCTAGTTAAAGGGTTAATGTGTCATTAATGCCCGTTCATGGTTCTGGAGGTGGATCACTCTTCAATCCACCAGGCTTCTGTTTGGACTAAATAGGACCTTCTCCTGAGAAGCTCCTATTGCACGAACCATATTCTTCGGCTAGAGTCGAATGCGTCTCCTAACCTTTGCATTTAAAAATAAAACAGCTTAGGGTGTAAAGTGAAGTGATGAGCGTCTCCGAGGTTTGTGGTGAGCCAGAAGTGGCTTTAACATCAGGCGCACAACAGCTGGGCGGCTGTCCCGAGACGTCCCTAACACGGGAGTGGTTGACGGCGTTCTGGAGGCGTGCACACCACCCCAACACCTGTGCTGATTCAAGGTTGACAGCGTTGGTGGAGGTGCAGCGGCGCCACTGCAGCCTGGCTTCATAAATCATGTTAATAAGCCAAGGCAACCCAAAGATTTCTGCCCACGGACTCAGCTGCTCCCCCTGCTGTCGCACTTTACAGACAAACCCATATGGGAAATCACTGCAGCTGGATGTTGGGTACTGGACGCCATAGGGGGAGCAGCTCCAGTCGAGGAGGCGTCACACAACGCCAAAGCCTTGGATGTTGCAGCAGCAACAAATCAGGCTGCAGCCCAGGAGAGGGGAGCCGGCTGTTGTGCAATCTGAGCCGCACACATTCATCCGGGTATCAAGAGCATAAGACGAGGTACACAAACTCAGGTGGAGAGGACTCACACTCACACTCTAACACAGACAAGTGTGTAGCTGCTGTCAGCACTGAGCCAATTTTAACACAGCTGTGGATGTTGCTTACACTTCATCTATTCTGAGTGCAGATGCAGCGTCCCCATTTGCCGGACACGCGCGTGCGTGCGCGCACACACATGCTGTGTGACAAACGTGCAACCCTCCGGAGAGCCCCCGTCCCCTGAGGCGTGGCCTCACTGGAACAGAGAGTCCTGCTGCTCTCTGACCATCTCGTTAGCTTCCAGTCATCTGAAAGGCGCGCTCTCACACGTTCCGGGCCTGCAAGTGCCCGAGGAGTTGCCATGGCGACGGGGAGTGATGTCAGAGAGAGGAGGCAGCAGTGGAAATGTTGACTCTCAAAGACGCCCGTGCGCACAACTCTCTGGCTGTAAGAAGATGCTCATTAGCAGATGTTTCCCCGCTGAAGGCTCCAGCTCGCAGCCTCTAGACGCGGAGAACCGTTCCCGCTGAGCAGACGACGAGGACCTGCCTCCATCGGGGTTTTCAAAGTTCACACAGTCACAGACGAGCCTTATTTGTGGGCAAGCGACACACAGCAGAGCTGGTGAGGCTGCCTAACAGCATGCTGCCACCCAGAGGCCCAGATGGAAAGCTCACATCCTCATCAGCCAGAGACTTGAGTGCGACTCGCATTCACAGCAGAGGCAGGGTGGTCGCTTCGGAGGGGAGATTGGCGGGGAGTGAGGAAAAGTGTGCACGCCGTGTGCTTCTCCGTCTCTGCGAGGTGACAGACAGTGACAGCTGATAACCGCTATCTGTGCAACCGATGCCAGCAAGGCGAGGATGGTGAGCGGCTAATAAGGCCGGCGGACGGGTGTAATGATGACAGCTGGACGAGCGCACCTCTCTCAGATGGAGACAACCACAGCAGCTTGAAGGAAATGGGCCAACAGCTGACACCTGGTCACAGCAACAAGAGGAAGCGCGTCAAACGTTTGTCGGCGCTTCACACGTTAAAGTCCCCCTCCGATGAAAATCATGTTTTTTGAGTTTTTAACATGTCTGTGTGGCATTTTTCTTATGAAAGAGAACAAATGTAATAAGAAATCATTTTGTTTTTGCATTTCCAAGTATTCCGAGTATCATGGGCGGGGCTACTCAGCTCAGCTCCAAAAGCCACGCCCCCTTAGAGGAGACTTTGGAAACAGAGGCTTCAGATCAACATGAAAATATCTTTTTAAGACATTTAGGTTGTGGGATTTTGGTTAAAAACTTCATAATCATAATAAAAACACGACAGGGAGCATTAAAAAAATGTCATAGGGGGACTTTAAGGGACATGTCGATGACGGGCTTAGGGATTTTGGGATGATGCAACCCATTTCGAATGTAAGTCGCAGCAGCCAAAAAATGCATGACAGAGAAGAAAAAAATCACATATAAGTGCAACACTTTTGAACTCATCTTTTCACGGTGAACGTTAGGACTGGGAGATACTGAACATTTGGGTATCGATCCAATAACCATCCGATACCGGTCAATATCGCAGATATCAATATCAATATTTTCCGTAATTGCGGTGGTTGTGACATGAACCTTTAAATCTTTTGATCTCTGAACTGTTTTTTGTTAATTTCCCTTTTTTAATTACTTGATAAACATAAAAACATAATTAGGACAATATTTTCAATTAAATGGAAAATCAAAATGTTTGACAATAGAAAAAAAAAACCTTTTACAAATATAAATGACTTCTTCGTCTTTAATTAGAACAACTAAACAGGTAAAAAGTAACTTGTCCAAAACAACTCAGCATTTAAATAGAGTGGAAATAGATTGAACAATGGACGTGATTTATGCATCAAATTTGCATCCGCCGCTTCCTTTTCAATGTAGGTCTATCGATGCTCAATGTTTGTCCAAAATGTGTTCACAAACTAGACTCTCACTTCGCGTGTGGGAGGAGCTACTGCCAAGTATTTAGTCTTATCAGCCAACACAACTCCACACTGATGATGACTCTAAACCAGCTAAAGGTCACACTATCACACTAATAAACTCTAATGGACTTGGTTAGGTTGGATTTTCATTTCAGTTTTCTACTGACCTAGAATCAACCAAACTGCATGAAAACTTAAAACCATAAGGCACTCTTAATGTCCTTTAATTTTATCCAAAATCAAGAGTGTCATGTGAGTTTTGTCTCTAACTGATCTATCTGTCTGAACGTTTTAATACAGGTGGTGAACTACTAACCCACATCACTTGGATTGTTGGAGCATTATGGGTACTGTAGTCAGGATTCTGGTGGAGTAATATGTACTGTGCTTCGACATATAGTTTTGTGTTTGATATGTTGGAACTGAAAAATGTTGAGTTATTTTCAATAAGGTTTGACTTATCTGTTGTGAGGAACTCAAACTGCAAATTGCAGGTAAAAGAGAACAAGAAGAACAACATAGCTTGTTAGAAAAACGTCCCGTCAACTAACCAATAATAGACATCTTTGTCCATCAGGGCATTCTGGGTAGTGTGGTCATACACCGTATATCTTCTAACAGTAGCCTGGGGGTTTAATCCAAAAATTGTCCGAATCATCTGATTCATTGCGTAAATGGTCATAGAGTCAAAGAGCCTGTGTTATTTCAATATCTCCTGATAAATATCTGATGTTAAAGGGTTAATGAATAAATAAAAAAGGAAATAGTGTTTAGTGTTTCTCTTCATTTGTTTGGTAATTTTGATGTAAGCATCATTGACAGGATAAAGCAGAGTCTTCTATGTGCTTTCCAGATCCACTTCTGTGTGTTTCCTGATATTTGACATTTGACCTTTAAATGCAGAGTTTAGTTTTGCCTCTACTCTGGACGGGAAACTTTATGCGTCGCTTTGAATTTTTTGGGGTCAAAATTGAACGTTTAAGACCAACTTTTAAACAGTTCCCTTTAAGCCTTCTTTCTGTTTCAAATCTAACAATGGCCGCTCTGAGCTCTTCTTGGACAAAAGACAGTTGGTGATTGGAAGCGACTGCAGGATTCTCTCTGAAACAAAAACGGCTCCAGCAGATGGCTGGACTATCTGTTTATGTGTGTGTGTGTGTTTTTTTTCTTGAGATTGCGGCGTGATTTCATCACCGCAAAACTTCACCGCGGCCTGATTCCATTCTAGCTGCAGCATTGTTGGGACGGAATGGCAGACATTCAAGGAAGCTCAACTGGGTTTCATCATTGCTGAGCAGATTATCAGTCCCAACTGCTGGCTTGGAACAGGATTTTTTTTTTTTTTTAGTACGAGACTCTCTCGGAGTGTGCTAATGGTTTGGACTCGCACAAAAAAAGCCACAAACACACACACAGTCCTCTCCAGGAGCTGCAGCAATCTGCCAGGTTTGCTAATTAAACAAATTTATTTGGCAGGCTGGCTCCATGAGAAACCACACTGACGGGTCCAACCTGCGAGGTTCTCTGAGTTCCAAACTCTGAACAGAAAACTCCACAAAAACACCAAACCATTCTATTACTTCAAACTTCCAATACTTTAGGTAGCAGTTTTATATGTATGAATTAATGTTAATGTTCAATGAAAGAACTAATGTGGGAATAAAACATTCTTTGAAGTAAGACTCAGACTATTTAAAGATATAGACAACAGGAGTTTGATGTCGGCCATTTTTTCTCTTTAAAGCTCCGTGGCCGTCTCCTTCCTCACCGAACTCTGACTTTGAAGACTATAGGAATCTAGCAAGACAAACAGTATTGGTGGTTGTTGGAACACGTTCAATAGAACTTGGAAGAATAGAAGGATTCAATAATCTAAACAACATTGTGAGTACAATTATGACATAAAACACCAGATTTCCTTTAAAACTTATCAATAAATCCGTGACCAAACTGCCAGCAGGTGACTCTTGATGAAACATCAGTAGTGATCTATAAATCCCGTTCCCCAGCGGTGTGCTTGAACATGACTCTATCTTGATTGCATTTGACCAGATTCTAGTATTGGTTTACGTTATGTAATCTGGCTCCTGTCATGGTCGTTGTGTAGCGGTTGTCCCACCTTTTTGTACATTCTGGGAAAGGCCAGGGTTTGGTGATGTCACGTTCTGACAATAAAAATCAAGGGGTCTGCTGTAAATTGGCCCAACAGAAATCAGTGGGTCATCCCACAGATGGAGGCTTGGACTTTAATCTGACCTGTAGGGACTCAAACCTGAGCTTAGAGAGTCTGTTTGGGACCTGTAAGCAACTTTTACAGGTTTGCACTGATGAAAAGTTGTGTTTTTATGATGGTTTTGTTGTTGTATTTTACTCCTTTGTTGCTCAGAGTCTCCAAAAGCATTTTATTGTGCCTCCGCTGGTTGTTTCACAGCATCGTAATGACAGTAAAATTCTTTACAACTGAGACTTGACTTTAACTGACAACCAAAGACATGAGACTTGGCTTGGAATCACAAAAATCTGGACTTGGAAGCTTCTTCTGCTTTACTCTATTAATACCAGCGCACTGGTAGATCAGCTCAGTGACCTATTGGTAGAGTGTCCGCCTTGAGATTGTGATGTTGAGGGTTCAAATCTATGGTTGGATCATTCCAAAAAACACAGGGAACAAATTTTACACATCCAGGTTTGATGGGACTTAATGTGTTTCCTTTATAATTGCATTTTCTAGTTGTTATAGTTGTAAACTCAATGTTCAGACTCACCTTTTTTTTAATTGAAACACTTTGTTGATTTGGAACATGGTATTTCTACTGTCCGTTGAAGTTTTTCTCTATTTTTTACTTGATGTCTTCTTTTTTTTTTGGTTGAGTGGGTAATTTACTTCTAAAGAAAACAGAGTCTGGTTTCCATGAATGTGTGAAACCACATTTTGAGCATTCTGGTCCCCAAGGGAACGATTCTTTTGTAAGGCCATAATCACACTCATTGGAGTTGCGCTTGCTAAAGATGCTAAAAAGATACCAAAGGGCCTGAAGCTCCTGAAAAGCAGTTTTTGTGTGTTCAAACTATAATATTAGGGTGAAGTATTATGATCAAAGTTCGACACTGACAGAAATTGGGCAGTTTTGTCTGTTCTGGGTAATAACAGGGATGCTGCTGATATTGATAGTGAGATATTACAAAATAGGAAATTTCTCTTCACTTTTGCAGTGATATAAAATGTGCAAATTTGTTTGGATGCACCTATCCCCAACAAACCAAGCCTACCTGTGCTTATAGCTTTGCCTTACATGTGCGCTTGGTTTGCAGGAGCAAGAGGCTAGAACTTTAACCCATTAACACTGACGCTTTAGTTCCAGTATTAATATTCTTTGAATTGCTTTAACTCTTCAACTGTTTTGGGATTAACAATATTCTACCAGGTTCTGAAGTAAAGAAAAGCAGTGCTGCACTTTACTAATGTAGTGTGTCTAGTGGAGAAAAGCCTCTTTTCTCACGCAGGATCCAAATCTGTTCAGAATGCCTTCACTTGTTAACACCGACGCTTTAGCTTCAGTGTTGACATTCTTTCTACCATTACTCTTCAACAAAAGTCACGTAAATTCAAGCAAATTCCAAAACAAAGAAAAACAGCTTTGCATCATTATGGAACACTTTATGTTAGTAACGTTTTGCATATCAGGACAAAGGAGATAAGAAAATCCACTTTTCTCCATGTCAGAAACAGACAATGTATGTTTATCGTGTAAACCAGGGGCGTCAAACTCAACCGCACATTAGTCCAAGATTACTTAAAGAAAACTTAAAAAACTAAAATAACTTTTTACCAGTACTCTAGCCCTAGCCTGGTCCGCAATCCGTTACTGTGTCCAGAACCAGTAGTGATCCACGACAAGTACTGACTGTCCGGTACCGGTGTTAAAGTTATGGTTAGGATAACAGTGCTGTCCGCGTCCCAGTATCGGACCAGTAACTGGTTTGCAGCCCAGAGGTCAGGGAGCCTTGATTTAATTGGATGTCAAAAACGACATGTTGGGGACACCCAAAATGTCAATATTTTACACTGAGGGGTCAATAGCCAATCGTCAATATGTGACGACTTGGGAATGAGAATGTGTTGCAATATGTTACAAGCAGAATCTAACATTGGGCTTTTAATAACAAAGACATAAAATGATCTGGCGGGCAGGATCTGGGCCTGGACTTTGACACGTGGTGTAAACAGTTGAATGGTTGTGGTATGTCAAAGAATGCGTGTCACCAATGACATCTTTGATGTTAAAGGGCTGTTTTCTGTGTTAAACTGCATTCACACCACCAGTGGTAAAGTGCATTGGTGTAAAGCACCCCATCCAATGAAAATGCACGTTTTGGGTTTCCACATTCCAAACTCCCATGGAGAAGCATCACTACACACGTTTTAAGTCAACTTCCGGGCACTACATACTTCCTTTGAACATGTCTGACGTTAACTAATCAGAGACTCGTATTTGGTAGTGATGGAAGGGTAGCATCACCTTTAATTAATGGAAGTGTCAACCATTTGAAAATTGGTTATGTAGGAGAAATTAATAATAGCAGTTTGTGCCCGGCAGGACGTATACCACACCACGTCCTTCATATATCAGAATAGAATTATGAAATAAGAAGCCTGGAGCAAGATTCACTAGAAACCTCTTCCAGGTGTATGCACTAGCTTTGGGTACTGACAATTGTGAATATCATATTGCTAGACGAAAGCACAAGATTGCATGTTTAGCACATTCTTGAATTCATGTCTCGTGCCCAGTGTGAATGTAGCATAGAGTCAATGGTACTTCAACGGCCGTGTGTTATTTTGCCCTTGCCTGCCGGCGACAGCTCCAGTCTTAAAGGGTTAATGAGGATGGAGGGGACTCCAGATGGAAATTAGCCTGAGGCTATAATCTGGCATATTTACGTTTGTTTTAATGTTCATTAATATGCACTGTCCCTTTCTCAATAAAGTTATACGAAGTTATACGAAGGATAACATTTTCCCAGTTTCTTCCTTTTGTTGGCCGACTGTGTGGTTTGGATTAATTTCCTTTCTCTGTGAGAAGAAAGAGGACTGCTCCCTTGCTTACTTGGACCAAACTTGTTGAGCTGTTGTCTGGTGCAAATGCTTCATTCCTTTGACTTCCAAAACTTAACTGGTTTTAGAAGCTGCATCTGTTAGAGTTGAGGGATTCTCTACATCGTTCTTGATTGTTTTGAAGCGTTTCACTAGCTCCTGCATCCCACGATGGCTTCACGTGTCCTTCTAGCTGTTAGCCATGACTGCTGCTACTATCTGCATGGCTCCTCCATACATGGGTATGTTGTTGACGGTCTGCTTCATTGTCATTGCTACTAGAAAGCTCATCTGCTCGCCTCTCATACGCAACCCTCTGACTCTCCCCCAAATCTACCATGCCTCTTTACCCCGCCTGCTGACTTTCTAGAGCCCCATATCAGTCCCTCCTCTGTTTTTCTCTTTCTTAGTTCCGCCAAACTTGACGGTCCCCCGGGGCAAGTCCCCCCTGGTGGCCCGCGAGGGTGACACTGTGGAGCTGGAGTGCCTTGTTTCAGGGAAGCCCAAGCCCATCATCCTGTGGTCCCGAGCGGACAAGGAGGCGCCCATGCCGGACGGCAGCATGCAGATGGAGAGCTTGGACGGCGTGCTGCGGATCGTGAATGTGTCCAGGGACATGACGGGCTCGTACCGCTGCCAGACCAGCCAGTATAACGGCTTCAACGTGAAACCTCGGGAGGCCATGGTGGAGCTGATCGTTCAGTGTGAGTACACCCAGAATACATTTGTCACTTCGTCACACGGGTATTTTTTTTTATGATTCTTTTTTTATTTTATTTCTGTGCATCAGAATAAATCTGTATGACTGCAAACCTCCTGAGAAACATTTTCCATTCACACTTCTCCAACATCCTCTTGAAGGCACCAACGTGTGCCCCCTCCCATGGTCCTCAGCTCCTTTTCTCTCACACAGGGGGCCAACTTTCTCTGCAGAGTGTGAAGACGTTGACGAGACCCACCTCAATGAAGCACTGAACTCTGAGAGCTTTCTTAAAGCGAATTTGTCTACATACATTTGCATCTTTTAATGAATGCTTGTTGTGACGGAATGTCCGAACGTTTCCGTTCGATTGCACCAAAAAGATTCACCCATGAAATCAGGGCCTCTCTCTGTATTTTCACACACCACTGGAGGATCCCCTGTGAGGTGAATCTCTCACTGTGTGGAAACAAAAATATTGTCATCAGAGGAATCTCTTGTCTTCTGGCTCTGGGCCACTCACATTCACCAAAATTAGAGGAGTTAGAGTTAGAGGCAAGTGCTCTCACCTCACAGCGAGAAGATCCCGGTTCAAATCCCCACTGGGACCCTTTTGTGTGGAGTTTGGAAGTTCTGCCTGTGCATGCATGGGTTTTCTACAGGCCTGAGAGGAAATGCTTTAGTCACAACTTCCCTTATAGGTAGATATGGGCTTTCTGTACGTAAACATGGACAATCTTGAATGGGGCATGCAGTGGGCCCATACGACGACCCAAGACCACTCGTTGAGCCTTTATAGTTAAAACATTCACATAAGGGCAACCTATTGATGGGATACCACACTTTCCCCGAAAGTAGCTAAGTTGGCACCAGGAGCCCCATGACCGCAATGGACGGATGGATGGATGGATGGATGGTACCAGATGCGAACTGGACGCAAACCATTACCTGGTTAGGGTACCAGTACTGGACGTGTCCTGAGGACCAGCCACGTCTGCTACCACGTACCGAGGGTTGCGGACCCTTTGTTTTACCAACATCCAGCATGGCAAAAAACGACGAGTTGGGGACTCCCAAAACACCAAAAAGTGACGCGGAGGGGTCGATATGTGACGAATGGGGGATGAGAATGTTTTAGGTACCAAACACAGCAAAAAAATCATTGGGTGACTTTCTCTTTACAGAGTAAATGGTTAAATAAGCCACACTTTAAAGAAATCGTCATTGAGTGTGGTTACACACTGTGAGGCAGCAGCAACAAGATGGATGTGGGGTCTACACCGGTGCACTGCCACAACTAAACCGCATAGGTTTACATAAACAGGATTGAGCAAACAGGAAGAGTGAGGGAGAAAGAAAAGCTAAAGATGCTGATCCAGAGGAAATCCGCTTTATTTTCAAGCTAAAATATGTGCGGACTGGTCAGAGCTAACGTCATGCTAAGTGGGACTTAAAAAAGCCAAAGCTGCTTTACAGATGCTGCATAACGCAACCACAGGCAATGTCTTTAAACTCTCAAGGTTTAAAGAACAACTCGTAAAGAGTTAAGAGGACAGCACTCTGTTCTAAATTTAAATGTTTAAAGACAACATAGAACATTTATCTCAGTGCTGGTAACTGTAGACATAAAAAAACATTTTTTTTTTAGTTCAGTTTCATCTCAGTTTATTTATAAAGCGCCGTTTCAGATGCAAGGTCATATCAAAGCCCTTTCCCACAAATGCAAGAAAAACATCAAAGCAGAAAAGTCAAATCATTCAGGATTTGTATAATTCACTCAAACATGCTTTTAAAACCAAATTGTTGCACCTTTTCTAACCCATGTCTTCTATAAAGCAAATTGTAAACTGACTGCTGTAAGACACATTTGTTGGTGCAATAATATATGTCAATGGGTATATGATTTAGAGTGTCGACCAGTAAAGGTCAGAGCTGAACACAAAACTAAAAAACATCTGTGTTGAGACAAAAGTGGAAGAGAAGGAGATCAGACAGAAAACCTCATCTGTCTTATTATCTGGATCTCTTAGGTCAGTCCTAACTCAACATTTTTATCTTAAATTATGAGTTTTAATCTAAAGAATTAGAGTCAGCAAAATCATTGGTCTTTTTCACTGTAATATTTACCTGAAGAATTGATTATGTAATTGGCAAGGGCGACAGGTAACCCAAATGCTGATTTAGTTTGAGGCTTTTTGAGTTTAACTTATTCTTCATTTTTATAATCTAAACTGGTGATAAGCACCAGTGGTAGTAGACAAAGACTTGAACTGAAAACCAGTCCCTCAAATACAGTGAATGATTGACAACCAAGTGTGACAGACGGAAAAAACCAGAATACAAAAAAAAACAAAAAGAAAAAGAACAAAAAAGTAAGATAAATCCACACAGTACCTCTCCCCAAAAAGGCATATCCCAGATGCCCTAAAACATGACCACAGTTGGAAGAAAGGGATCTGGAGGAACATCGGAACAACAATAAAACTAGAAAACAGTTATGGTTGCAGCCCAACACGGGTAAAGGATAACATGACCAGCCTCTCCTCAGGAACAGATAAAGGAAAAAAAATCTTTGCTGTCTGACCCAATAGCAGAAAACATGAAGAGGAGCAGTCCTGGAAATCCTCCTTAGGGACAGAGAAAATGAAGAGGAGTGGTCCAAGAGAAGAACATGTGGTGCCTGACCAGAGACCATCTTCAGGGACAAAGAACATGAAGAGGACCGGAACCCCTGATCCTCCTTAGGAACAGAGAAAATGAAAATAAGTAGTCCAGGCAACCCTCCTCAAGGCCAAAGAAAATGAATTTTGGGTTGGTCCAGGGATCACTATCAGAGACAGAGAACATGAAGTGAAGCGGTCCTTAATACCCCCCTCAATACTAGAGAACACAAATATGTGGTTAGTCCCGAGACCATCATCAGAGACAGAAAGCATGAAGAGGAACAGTCCCGATGATTATCCTTAGAGACTGAGAACATGAAGAGGAATGGTCCCAACAACTCTCCTGAGATCATGAATATGGGGTTGGACCAGAAACCGTCATTAGGGACAGAGTACATAAAGAGAAGCAATCACGGTGGCACTTGGAGATGGAAAACATGAAGAAGAGGGGCGGTCCCAGTAATCCCCCCTCAGAAAAAGGGTGGGGATTGGCTGGATGTGCCATGGCATGGCTTGAAAAGGCTTGCAGAAAACCCTAAAACAAAACAACAAGAACCAAGAAAGAAAAAAGCAGACGAAAGGAGACAACTCTTACAACTGTGCTAAAATCTAAGACAATTTAAATTGCTTCAGTGTATGAAAACTCAAAGTAAAACTACCTTACCCAAAATGGGAATGTTGTAGCATCATTGGCATGTTCAGCTGGAAGCTCTAAAATGGTCTTTGTGGGCTTTTGCTTTTGTCGTTTTTGTGTAAATGTCTCTTTTTTTCCAAGTTTCAGTTTTTTGATGATGTCATCGCTGGCAAAAATGTCACCACATGTTGCTTAAAACCAGCAAAATTCACTCATGTGACCACAAGCTTTGTCCATTTCTCAGAACTGCCTATGACCTTCACTTTTATGGCCAAAGAGTAAAATTTAAGATTTAGCTTCTTCTGTTGATTAACTTGTGGCTCCTTTTAAATCAGCTAATGGAGAAGATCATCAATTATCGGTTTCTTCCATCTAGTCTTCATTTGTGCTTCATTTAAGAGACACGTTTGAAAGCTCTGGGGTGTTTTTCTCTGTCAAAGTCTGCAGGAAAGTTGGGTTGGGAAGAACTGAAAGTGATTCATGTAGAGTGCTTACCACTCTCTGGCAAGTGATTATAGGAACTAGAGCTTGCATTGTTTCCTTGTGGCCTACTTACAGCAGCTAATCCATGAGCTCCTTCTTTTCAACTTTACTTTTCCGGACTGAAGAGAACGTGCAGCAGCAGGTCAGTCTTCAGAACTGTAAAGAATTCACTCCAAGTGCTCTTCTTTGTTTGCCAGCTTTTGTTTTTATCAACATAAACACATAAAAAGAAAAAAAAATCCCCAAAATGTTGCAATTTGAAGAGGCTGTCTGTTTTGATTGAAGATCAACTCGACATAGCCAATATAAAAGCTGTGATTGAAGAGGAACAAAAGCACTTCGGCCCTGTTTTCATCTATGAGGATTTGCACATAATTCTCCCTCTGTGTTCTCAAGAGCGGTAAAGTGTTCTTTGCTTTGACATCAGTGTTTCGGCTCAGCTGCTGCCCCACAGATCCGCTGACGGAATTAATGAAGTTTCGACTTTATTTGATGAGGACCTTGTTGAATTTGGGTTAATTTGATGACGATCGTGCTGCGATGGCAGCTCGGATCAAAGTTTTCAGGCTTTGATGACACGAACGGCAAACAAGGGATTTAGACTCCCTTCAGTACCGTCTTGTTCTCAGTGGATCTGCTGAACAAACTGCTCATAATAAACAAATTCCTAGCTTGTTTAAAAAAAAGAAAACATCCTAAAATCCTTTTAGTGATTTTGTTTACTTGTTCTCAGAGATTTTCCGTGGCACTGGGTTGCAGTGACCCTAAGTCCATTTGGGAATCAGCAAGGGTGCACTCTGTACTCTGACCAACATTTGTCTGCACAATCACAGCAGGGACCAATAATAACCCAATAAATGAGCTTTATAGTCAACTTAAGTAGTTTACCAAAAACTGATTTATTTCATTTTGCTCAAATATGGTCATCACTTATAAAAATGGATGTACAAGTGCTCCATTTAAAAATAGGAAAATACTAAATTATAGTAAAAGATGAAAATGATGACAATGAATGATTAAATAAACAAACATGGAACTAGTAACATTGTCGCTCTGTCAAAATGTCTTGGGTTTTATGTTGACTATGCTGCTAACCTAGTTGTTTTTTTTTTTTGTTTTTTTGTTTTTTTTTTTCCTTGTGTAAAATCAAGATTGTGAGTTAGCGTAGAACCAGTTATGTTTGTTTTAGCGGTATCAGTCTGTTTAATCACGTTGCAAATAAGTTTGGGACTTATAGGTGTTGTGAATATGCTCACACGGCTAACTCTGCTATCATGGCTAACATGTAGCATGTCACAAACAAGTTCCAGAGTTGCTGCAAATGCAGGTAAAAAATTCTGACTGACTTACAGACTTATCGCTGACTCTTTTGTCCTACTTAGGGTGCCCTATGCTACGGTTATATATGTGGCTCGGTCGCATTAGGGCGAACAATTAAAATGAAAAGTTTATGCTAACACAGTATATGCAACTTTTTGGCTTCGGCGGTCTAAACTTTTACATTTACGGGTTGCTACACAGGTTTTTGAGTTTCTTATAGGGCTCTACGTACAAAACATGTGGCGACTTAGCATGTGGCATAAGCGAAATAAATGGAACTTTGACCATTCAAGGACTCTGATTTGGTAGTGACTATTGACACAAATAGAGATAGACAAAACAAGGCTATGACATCACCAATAGAAAATACCTAACCTTGGATTCCAATGAAATTAAGTCAATTCAGTCGACGTTTTTCCATGGTACGGATTTTGCTTGATTTTGCCAGTCTGACACCAAACCGTATTAATAAGCAGCATTAATAAGCAGCGATTGGTTTTTCAAAATTTTAATTTTTCAATCAACATTTGCTGCCAAAGAGGCACATGGTCCCTTCACATACCACACACCCCCACCCACAACTTTACACAGTGCTTTTCTTTCTTTTTTGGGGGGGAGGGGTGGGGCTTCAACATAATGTTTTGTTTTTTAGCCTCACAGAAGAAAGAATCCAGGCATTTAGTACAGTTTGACACAAAAGCTGGTAGGATGCGCCACCGACAAGAAGATCCATAGATCTTCAATGTTGAATGTCCACTCATGTTGGAGAAGCATATAGTAATGGATCTCCACGTTCAAAAGGAAAGCCTCAAGTGCATTTATTTCCACAAACCACACCATCTTTAGTCTATAAATTCGCCTTAATACCTCAGTAATACACCTTTAAGGGATTTAAAAATGTGTTTTTTTCCAGCAACTTGCAAAACAACGTGGTCTTCACAATCATTGAGGAACAATGGGGGATTGGCAGAACAAATAATCATAAAACGACGTCAGGACCCACAACAGGCAGCAGCCTATTTGAAAAACACCGCCAGCCTTCAAGAAACTGGAGAAATTCCATGAATATGGAGAGAAATGCGAGAAGATTGATGGCTCTGACCTGCATGCCTCCATACTAATACAGGTTGTTTACAGGTCGGGACGTGCGCCTACGTCTGGTTTTTATGCAGAGTGGAGGAGCAACCTTCGCAATGCCGCCGAGACTTTTCCCAAGAATGCTCCAATTTTCTGCCTTTAAGACCTGCAAGTCATGTGACCTAAACTGGCAGCAAGAAAACACATTTTCTGCACATGTTTGCTCTTTGGATATTAAAAATATTTAAAAATATATGAAATCGCTAAATATAAAGTCATAAAAAGTTGTCTTTATTATGTTGCTTTGTATGAGGGAAGATTTCTTAATTTTGTATTCTGAATACATTTCAAAATAAAATAAAAGGTTATTTTAATTAAGAGCTTGGCAGGGAATAAAGACAAAAATATATAATAAGTGACAAAAACTTGTTTTAGGACTGGTGCGGGCTTTTAGTTTTTGGTCTGACAAAAAAAATGATATTTAAATTAGTTTTGGGAGACGGAAATATTCAGAGGAAGTAAAAGAAAAGAAGATTTTAAGTTCAAAAGCGCTCTTAAAATATCCTATGCATTGCAGATATATGTATACATGTTAAATGTTTAAGTCAAATAACTTCAAAATAACCTTTAAATACTCAAACTGAGAAAAAAAGTCTGAGGAAAAGAGGAAGCTTCAGCAGCAAAATTAAAAATAGATAGACCTAGTGTTCAATGTTCTTCCCCCTTACACACAACATCTGCCTCTTCCGCTCAAAACAATCCATTCTAAGAGCGCAATTACTTCTTATCATGAAGTATTATTTTAATGAAGCATTTGTCTTGCGCTGCACCTCTTGCACTTTTATCTCTCCCACTTCCAGAGTCTAAAGTGAGCATGGTTCTAACAGGCTTTGGGTTTGATAAATCAATCATCCAGCTGTGTTCTGCTTTACTGCATCAGCGTGATTTTTTTTAAATTATTAATGACTGACTTTACAGCTGGACTATAAAACCACTTGAGTGGTGAGACTGTTTTTTTTACATAATGGCTTGTGAGGATCTTGTTTGCTAACTCCAGGTTCTTGTTGATCGTCCTCAACTTGTTTTCAATTGGTCATTGCCAGGTCATCTGTTTTGTCACTTTTTTGTTCATTTATTAAATCTTTTAGTTTCTTTAACCAATAATCCGACATTTTGGGTCCTACTCCACCAGTTTGTGAAAGCATCAAGTGACCGCCTTGGACCCAGCAGAGCCTTTGCAGAAGAGGAAGGGTTTTTAGCCTGTGCTGAACACACCACGCCACGTCGGATGGGTTTTTCTCCAGTCATATTCAAGTCATGGAATTTTGAGCTCAACCAGTTTTTTCCTGAAGGGGATTGGTGGGACCGTCCTTTAGGTCACCAGGGTCACACGCTATCCTTCCTGTCCCTGTGGAAAGTTGTCGTCCGTCCCCGTTGGCCATGATTCCTGTTCCAAAGGAGTCATTGAGACTATTCCTCTTCACATTTCCTGTCTTTGGGGAGGGTCGTCTTTGTGGCTGTTCCTGAAAAGTGCTTCTCCAAGTCACCCCACACTGCTGCAGGAATCTGAACAAGTGTCGTTATGTTTGGGCATCTGGGATCTGCCCTCTTGGGAGGGGTACTGTGAGGATTCTGTTCATGTTGATCATCCACAGATATTTTTATTTTCTGTTTAGTGTCTTGTTTTCAGTTGTTTATTCCAGGTCATCTGTTTTGTCACATTTTGTTTCTCCATGGGGTTTTGTAACACAAGTTTATTTGTTAATTTTTTTAGTCTCTTCCACCAAGCATCCTGACATGGCTGTAGTGTACTGAATATTTATAGAAAAACAGATTTACTTAGTTCTTAGATATGTTTATCATCTACTCAGGCTAAACTAGTAGAATTAGCTGTTAGCAAAGCGCTACTAGGCTGTAGATTTAGTTAGCATTGGTGGCTGCTGATTTTTTCTGTGTAAGTTACTTTGATTACATACATAAAACCACACATCAAGTAAACCTGTTTTCAGTACTTTAGTGTGATAGAAAATATGGCGTTATTTTGTGTTTTATTGCTTTGAAGTGGTGATTTGGGTTTCATTTTAAGCTAGTAAATATTTTCTGATTCGTTGCCTGATTCTCATTTGTTTCCTTTTTTTGTCCTCATGTTTTCAAGTGTTTCAGATAATTGAAACTAAATGTAACATGTCAGCGCTTTCTGGAATCAGCATTTGCTGGACATTAGAGAGCTTTGTTCTTCCCAGCTAGAGAATTCACTTTATTGACACGAGCTGGCCTCCTTTTGTTGTTCCCTCCAAAAGCCTGCCGGTATTACCCTAAAGCAGCCTCACTTTCTTGGCCTGTCTTGTGGTGTGTTAGCACAAGCCAATCCCCCTGAGATGCTTTTCTCGCCTGGATTTCCAGGTCCCAGCGTGAGACGCCGCCTTTGGTGGTGAGCCATGTGCAAAGCCGCGTTTAGTAACTTGATCAAGGGGAGCGAGGTGGCGTCCTCTGAAGCAAAGAGCATTAGAAGCATGAAGAAATTACCCTGGCAAGTCAACAGCTTTGATATGTAAAAACCTGCATCTGTTGGCTGGCAGCGGTGATGCCAGGAGGGAGAGGTAGAGGGGGAATGCAAGGCGTCTGCCTTTAGATTCGTCACTCTAATAGAATTGCAAAAGCCAAATCCCAAGCTGTGAAACCGTAATGTTCTTAGTCAAAGTGACTTGGCACCATCTTCAGGCTTGTGAGAGGGGAAGGAAGGCACAAAGAGGGAGATGGAGCGAGGTCTCCTGTCCTAGATTGCACTGTTTGCAAGGAAGGAGAGAAATCAAGTACGACTTTTCCCAATCTTCTAAGGATTTTTGTCCTTTCCAACCTTCCAACGTCTTCTTGATGCAATCGTCCAGCTTGCTGACATCCATTTAACAAGCTGACTGTGTGGGCAACGGCGCCGATCAAAAACGACTGTTCTGAATATCGTCTCTGCTCCAGCCGCATTTGACATTAACTCAACGCCAAGCTAATACCAACAAATTAATCTCAGCATTACAGCACGGCTCACACACAGCATTGGGGGGATGAAATGTTAATAAAGTTTTTATAGTAGAACCATGTTGAATTGATCACACCCACAGCTGAAAAGGTTACGAGCCTTCCCGCCGAAGCCTGGATAATTAATGGCGTGGTCAGTGGAAACTGTCAGGGAAACTGTTAGCAGATCAGCAGGCCTCCTCGCACCCAAGAAACCACATTGATTATCATTAGTACCAGTTTTTGAGCTCATAAATTATCCCCGTGCTTGAATAACAATTTGGTTATCATATGTTCAGTGTTTGTTTTCAGCAAACAAGCAAGACCAAGAGGTCCTTTAGAGAAGAAACCATGACAGAAACTATGATTTAATAGAAAAAAAAAATCAAAAAGAAGAAAAAGAATGCGCACACACAGCTTTACAACCAGATTTAAAAAGATGGGTTCTGTACTCACTCTTTTAATTTGTTTTAGAGTAAAAAAGTGTTCATACACGCAGTTTGTTAATTCTCTTCTCCCTCCTTGTTTTTACATAGAAAAGTAGCGATTAGAAAACAGAGAAGATAAATAATTAGTATCGATAAGAGAAGTAGTGTTGCTAAAATCTTAACGATCCCTACTTGGACCTTATTGTGAGAGAGAGTCGAACGCATCACCTGTACTTAAACCACGGTCCAGGTAAAATCTCAATTCTGATTGGCTATTGGGTGTGGATTAAAAAGTGATAAACCTCTGTGATAATGCACACCTGAAAAAGAAGTTCCGGTCACACAGTCCAAACATTCTGTATCACTGTGTAGGCTTTTTAAAAACAAACTTTAGCATCACCTTCTGGGCAAAAACAAGCAGTAAGAGTTGAACTTTCTCTCTGATCTGATGCTTTATTTAACCTATCAGCATTTTTATCGCTTTCCTTATGTAAGGTAAAGAAGGACAAATTAGTCACCCATAATGTTGGTTTTATTTTCAGTATATTTTTTAAAATTAGTTTTTCATAAGACACAAATCACTCAGCATATGAATGGTGTAGTCCTCTGTCTCACCACAAGAGGGAGTTTCCGTTTTCTGAGCAGGTCGTAAGGATGGAGTCTACCAAACCGTCAGTAAAGTGAAACACAGAGACGGAAGTTGATTGTGAGCTGTGTTTGTGTTCTAGCTGCTCAACAAAGGCTTAAATTCAGAAAAATAAAAAAAATAAAAATCCACATTTGTCCAGGTCTTCCTTTCAAATGTGCAACACTTTCCCGCTGCAGTTGATGTCTGTGTCGACTTATCCGAGGCTGAGGCGTGTTGCCATGTTAATGTGACAACAAGATGCATCACAAATCAAATAGTCCACTTTTTGGGAAAAAAAATCATCCAAATAGAGGAAATCACGGGAATAAAGTACTAAATATTGATTGAATATTGATGTCTTTTGTAAGTGACTATGGTATAAGTGAGATAATACCCCGTCACGAGAAGTTAACGTTCCATTTTCATGATGTCCATCGTGGTGGCAGGTCAACCCCCCGTTCGGAGACTCGAGACTCAGACTTTAAGCATAAAGGGTTTAAGCCTTAAGTTTCAACACCCTCTAGTTCCAGCAAAGGGACATCTTTAAATGACAAAATACACACACCCTCTGACAAACTCGTCCAGAACTACTCATTTTTGTGCCTTTGTAGTCAAAATTGAAAAGTCAATACAAAACACTTATTTTTGCCTCATTGTGTTTTTCAGTTCAATCACTGTCATTCAATTTGCAGCTTCTTAACAAAAAAAAATAATAATTCAGGCAAGAATAGAGTGAATTCAGTGTTCCAACCTCACAAAAGAAATGATTCATTCGTCAGGCAAATGTTGGACATGTCACTTTTAGGTTAAATGTAAAAAACATTTGTTTCTTTCTTTTCCCACAATGTATCTTGAACATTAATGCATTGTCTTCTGGGAGATGTCTGAGTCATCTGGTTGCCATAGAAATGTTGACTCAGACACGGACCAATCAGTGGTTATTGAGGATTTCTGAATTTATCATGACGACATCCTTATTGTTGAAAAATGGAATTGGAACCAGAAGCAAATCTTTTTCTATCTGTGATATCACACTCACTCAGTCCAGTTCTTTTATATAGTCAATCTAGGACTCAATTTATCATTTCGTGGATTTCTTTTGCGCTAATCTGCATGCTAGTCGTCTTTAACAGCTCGTTGTGTTCAGCTGGAATAAATCATACTGATAACACTTTTTAATGTCTCATTTTCTGATGTCTTCCCATAGATGATACACTACAAATAAACTGACCTTTGTCATGGTCCAGAAAGTTACTCAGCATTCATGTGTTTTTGGGAGATTTGCTGTTTTTCTGACGTTCATGTGTACTTTTTGAGTCAGACAGTCATTTTTACGATCATTCTAACTCACATAAACGCAGGTTTTTATCTAAATTTGCCTTTTTTCCTGAAGGACATCAACCCATCTCTGCAATTGTCAATAAAATGAGAACAAAAGCCACAGTTTTGAACTCCAATATGGTCTTTTTTAAAGCGTAACCAAACCCTAAAACAACTTTTTTTTTGGCTGTTGACCTCTATAAATGGGGCTTTAAAAGTCCTGTCTGTTAGTCATTGACACATTTTTTATAAATTAAAATAAACTTGTTTAATTCTGGAAAATATAGTCAAAAACTGCCTGTCTGGTGCCCCCTACAGGTTGAAACAATGTATTGCAGTTGAATTTTGTGATTGGCCAGCTGGTGTAAGTCCAGGAAGTTCCGCATCATCATGTCTGTCGCTGCATTTTCTGTATGCGGAAGCAAAACGGTTGCACCGCTTACCCCGCATGCGCGAACCACACGTCACTTCCGCTCTTCACCCACTATACCAGAGTCATTTCCAAACAATAAAACTCCTTGATCACAAGAATTTATGTTTTTCTCAACAACCGAGAGCTTCTTCTGACTGGATTACAGTGCGAAAAAAAAGCCAGCGAGTTACCGTTAATAATGTATTTGGATTACCAGAGAAAATAAAGTGTTTTGAAGTGGCGCTGTATCCTCTTAGCTTCGGGAGTAAACCACCGTCATGTAAGACTGCAGAAGAAGAAACATTTGTAGTCTGTTTGTAGTCACTGCAAGATCGTAAGGTCCTGATCCTTAACGTGTCTTTTTCCTTTCGTTTTTTCAACAATAAGTGAATGTTTTCACTATGATAAACATTTTAAGTGCTATATTAACATCCTACGAGGTTATTATTGTTGTTACCGTCTGAACCGGTGCAACCGATTTCCTTCCGCATACAGAAAATGCAGCAACAGCCCCGCCCATATTTGACTCTGTAACTGTAACTCTGTTGAATTTTTCAAATCTGGGCAGAGAATGGAGTCAGCCTGTAACTGCCCTGTTTGGTCACCCTTTAAAATGTAGATATTTATTTTAAATCAGCAATAAAGCATATTTTTGTCCAGATTCCATGTTATTTTGTTGTCTAAAGATTTGGAATTACTAAAACATGGTAAGGATTTTAGAATCCTCTCTTTATTTAAAGATACCTGACCAATTTTTCTACAAACGATTCGAATTTTGAGGGTCTAAACAAGAGAGAGAAACATCTATAATAATTATAAAACATGGGGTTGATTATGTTGTGGATTTTGTCTATTTTTAGAAAGTGATGAGACGGCGTTGTCCACCACTGTGATCCAACTCTACCATTAGGTTACCAGCTGCACCAGACGGGTCGCTGCCATTATCTTTAGCAGAAGCATCTGCTTTCTAATCAAATTGGTGTGTTTGTGCATTTTCAGCTGGCATAAGCAATAATCAAAGAATTAGCAAAGATAAGTGAGTAGTCCGGAGAGATGGAAAAACCATCTTCCTCGCCATCAAACCTGCAACCTCAAAGTGAGGTTTCAGTAACGTCAGGGTTCTGCAGATGATAATTGCTTTACGTCTGGACTGCATTGACAGCAGCACGGGGGATGGAGGAGCGCTGATGCGGAGGAATCTTCCCATCCATTATTCAGCTCAGAGGCCGCATATATAAAACACATGAATCAGAGTCATCATTTCATGTTCCCGGGACGTCTGCTCGACTTCCCGATGCAGGTTGTTTTTCATACATCAATATGTTGAGCGGTGTTGTGCTGTTTTTAAAAAGCTTCCGCTTCCTTTCAAATGCGCAGATCTCCTTTAATCCGCCCACGCGCAGTCCAAATGTTAAAGCCTGGGAAAGAGGCGTTACATAAAAAAGCGACACCAGTCGAAGGGACGAATCAAATCGCAGCCGCACACATCCAGATGAGGGTTTGCTTTGATTAAATGACTAGGCTGTCAAACACTGGGATCCCATTTATTTTATTGTTCTTCTTTACATATGTCATTTAACTTTATTGTACAATGATCAGGACTTTTAAAAATGACTGAAGGGAATTCAACCACAATACTATAGAAATATTGTTCTCTCTGACGGTTAGAGAGGAATAAAATAAAATATTTGGGGGGAATTTCTTTAAAAATAATGCTTTTTGGGCCAAGATTTCAAATACTAAAAATCTTTCTACCCTTCTTAAAGTTTACATTTCCTCAGAAAGTATTGTATACTTTTTTAAATGACTACCTTATTCTTCGAAGTGTTTTATTATACATTATTTCAATGATTTGCATTTGAGGTTAGGTGTTTGTGTAAATATGCTAACATAGCTAACAAGTTACTGCGTCGGACCATTTTTTTTATTTTTTTTTTTAAATGTTATTAACAGTTGTGTTTATTCTAGAGGTATCAGCTTTTTTATGTGTTGCAGACAAGGGTTAATGTGATTCGTAATACACTAACGCAGCCAATGTATAGCAGTGTCAAACTTTGTTACTAGGAGTTAGCGCAGGTAAACAAAATTAAAAAGAAAAAAAGTTCTGTCCACGGTCTGTGTGATCTAGGATCCCTCTGGTTCTCTCTCCGTCCTGGATCAGGTGATTCTTGGCTTTGATTGGCTGAACATGTCTACTTTGGGTAATTGGACGTGTGTTTGAGGAACATGTCCACCACTTTTCTTTAGCTGTAAGATGTTTTTTGCATGTACAAGAACAACTCACAGCCTTTCAAAAGGTTTTCTAATTTTTAGTTTCTGGCATATTCCATTGAAAGAATTAAAATCCAATCAGATTTACAAAAACTTGCAGTTCCTCAAATGACCACTAGAGGTTGGTAGCACAAATGAGAAAAAAAAATCCAATTTATTTTCATGTTTAATACATTTTTTTAAACTTTTTACATCATTATTTAAATTTGATTTTACACAAAACCAAACAAAAATGTATTCTGCTGTTAAAACTTTTTGATTTGTATTTGTTTGTTTTCTAGCTATGATAACTGTGAGGGAAGGTATATTTTAACATGACAAAACATAGCTCATGACATGGATGACTTTCCTTTTACCTTTCTCCACCCAAAAGCATATTTTAGAACTTTATAGGATTTTAGTTTGTACTCTGTGTGTTTTGAGGATATGTCACAAATTTACACAGTTAGTCCATTTGTAGTTTTTTATTATTTTGCCTTTTTCCTTATTATTTACAGTCTTTATGGTGAATTTTGTGATCAGCAAGGCCCTCCCACACCATGGCACCTCCACCTCCATGTTTCTGGAATGCTGCATTCAGTTTGCAAAACTTATAATTGAATTTTATTGAAAGAACAATGTTCCAAAAGTTCTTTTTTCCATGTCTCTGGTGTCTTAAACTGTAATTTGGCTGTCTTGTTTTCCCTAAAGACCAAAGGTGGCCAAAAGTTAAGCGACACATACTTTCACACGGTCATTTTAATACCTGCAGTCTGCTTCTGAGATGTACTTCTGCTCAGGCAGCCAGACCCGGGCATGCTGCCAGTTACCTCTGGATGTCCTCCACCTCTACGCTTTTCATGATAGCCCAATAGCTGGTTTCCAATTCCTTTGAAATCTTTCTCAAGACTCTTATCGGAGTCATACAATCTTCTACAATCTTCTTTCTGAAGGACATCTTTCATTCTCAGCAGTTGAACGCACACCAAACTAAATGTCGAGTTCTAAGGTTTCTATCAGAACACACCTGATGTGAAATGACTGTGTGATTTCAGCCATTTAAATCTGCAAGAACTGAGCTTATTTCTCACAATGTTTGAAATATTTAAAAAGTGTGATATATATTCAAACTAAAATGTTCAGAGGAAATATATCAAGAGTTTAGTATTTTTTTTATTCAATTTGTATGAAATCAGGGGCAAAAAAGGGCAAATTTTGAATAATGCCGCTCTGCATAAACTATAGAAAACGACAGTTTTTTGTTTTTTTTTAATTGGGGCTAAAATAGCATGATTATAATTAAAAGAACACTAAAAAACAGTTTTAAAATAGATTAAAAGATGTGGGACTTTAAATTATAATAGCTTCAGAATTATAAAAAAACATCTCCTTTGTTCTTATATGTTTTCTTTGTATATTAATGTTTGCCAACGATGCAAAAAAGACATTTATATGAAAAAAACAGTTGATCTCAAAGGCAGTCAGGATGGAGTGCTCCTATTTTCCAAAGCAGGAGGATGTCTTTTATTCCATGTGTTCATTTTGGTCCATTTATGTAAATACTTTGAGGTCAAACTGCTGCACGGTACCAGAACCGCTGTGATTACAGATGATAAAAGCTCTTTCTCACAGTGTTTTGTCTTTGCAGTCGGGTTTTGTTTGTGTGATCACTGTCGGTTTGACTCATTCCACAAATGCAAACCTTTAAATAGGACTTTAGATGAATAACACGGCAGAGGCAGGGCAGCGCTCCGAACCCAACGAGCTGATTTTTCATTGTTTAGAGTACCCAATCGCTGGATAAACCCCTGTGAGGCTTTGGCCGCGGATTTGGAAAAGAAGATTTTGACTTGAAATCAAATATTTGTATTCAGTCCTCCTTCCATCGCCGCTGCTCAGCGATCCCTGAAGAAAAAAGGTTCTGAGCAAGAAAGGATGAAAGACAAACAAGGAGGATCAAACAAAGCCGTGTTTGACACTTCTCTAATCATAAAGAAGGACAGCAGACACACTTCACTGTCACATTCTGTGCAGTTTGGGTATGGATGTTCTTCAGCTCAAAGGTAAACGGTGCTGAAGTTGATTGTAAAGTCTGGGTTCCTGGAGTGCCTCTGCAGATGAATTTGGCCTCTTTACTGTAAATGTCAGCTCATGAACCGCGGGGAAAAGGCCGCCGTGCTGCCTAAATGTTGTTTTTCTCCACATTAGTGTCAAGCCGTCCACCAGTGGCTGAAGATGGATCGCGTTTTTAGCCAGAGGCAGAACTTGTCCCTGAGCCCGAGGCTGCAGCTCTCAGTCCAGCTATGACGAGCTCTGTTCAGGGAACATGGATCTTCTCTGCTGTTTCTGCTCACTGGGCAGCTGCTTCACTCCAGAGGCAAAGAGGAGGGAATGTTTAAAGCATGTTTCTGTTACATAAACACATGTTTTATTCCCCTTTTAACATTTGTAATTATTTGAAAAAAATGACTTTATTCAGATTTAATCAAATGTGAAAAAAACTCATTTTAAAATGTGTAAAAATGTAAATTTAGTTTATCTTAGTTTATATTTAAAACAGTTTCATGTTAAGGAAAATTTTAAAAAAAATAGTTTCTGAGGCCAGGATATAAAAATAAAGTCTACGTCTTCCCAAATCAACACATTTTCATTCCCAAGTCACATATTGATGCATGTTAAGACCTCCGCGTCGGCCCGCCCCTCTTTCACCACGTGGCAAAATCGCTGCTCGGCACCTGTCAAATATCCAATCCTATAGGATCGGATAGGTAGGTACACCTAGGTAGGTATACCTACAACCATAGGTATACCGTAGGTATTCCTACAACCATACTCCGCATTCATGATTTGAATAAATGAATACTCAGAAACAGTTTTAAAGCTTGGGTATTTTTATGTGTCATCCATCATCAGAAAAATGCCACAAGAACATGCTAAAATCACCATTTTCATTGGAATGGGTCTTAAAGACTTGAGTATACACTTGACCACAAAGACTTGAAACTTGACCTTAAAGACTTGAGACTTAACACTTAACCTCTTAAGACCTGAGCTGATGTTTGAGTTAGCCCACTACATTTGTAGTTGCTGGGTTCTATTTAAGTAGAATGAACCACTGTGATAATATAACCTCATAATGTCACGTCCTCGGAAGTGGTCACCAGGTGTCAAGAAGTTATGATTATAGGTTTGAGTTGACACTTAATCCTCATTTTCACTGAGCAGTTCCGTACATTTTGGTCTGGTATTTTGAGCATTTATTTCTATTGTAAAATGGATCCATTAAACAGTACCGACCTGCACCTCCTGAGGACCCTCATCGTTTTAGGTCCATTGAAAGGGGAACACAGTTGGGGCGGAGGCACTGTAGCCACCCGCTGATTGGCAGAAACGACATTATAAAGCACCAATATAGTGCTCATTTAAACCAATGTTTGCAAACATTCAGGTTTTTGTAGCTTTCTGTGTACTGACATAAGATTCCACCTGCATTTGTAAGCAAATCTTTGGACGTCCAAAGCAGAACTTCTTTCTTTTGCATCTCCGATCACAGTGTTGCACCAGACCTGGCCATGTTCCAGTAGCCGTCAGGCTAGTTGCCCAACATGGAAACATGACTGTAACTGCTTTAAAACCAACAGAGCTCGTCATAATTACCTGCTTCATCCTTCCATGTAGCCATCCACGTACATGAAGTAGATTAAGCTTGAAGACATAAACCACAGAGGAAGAAACTATAATACGTATCAGAAGCTCTCGCTGCGTTTTACCTTTCCTGGGAAACCTCTTCAAAGACACGTTTCGTTTTTTTCCCAGAGACCCCTGCTGTTCTGGTTTTCCTTTTTCTCAGATAACAGCCAGAATTCATCCAACCCACTGGAATTTGATTAACTGTAGTGGCTCCTCAAGGAACTCTGGGGTGTTGCATGTTGTGTGATAATTAGTGCTGAAGGCAAAGACGTTAACTCACTTTAGAGACTCGACTGTTATGTGCGTCAGTGATTCAGTATCATGTTACGAGCTCCGTTATCTTCATGGACTTGTCCATCCTTCACACCGATCCTGTTAGTAGCCTCTGGGCTAAAGTTAATTTATAAGTAAAAAAAGAAAAAAAAAGCTTAAATGAAGACAAACCATTACTGAAATCTTGTTAAACTGCTGCATAGAATCTTGAATTGGAGGTAGCAGTAGTTTATTTGCTCCAAGCTTCTGCAAAAAATCTAATTTGAATTTCCATATTTCGTCTGTTACACATTTCTGTTAGAAAATCTTAGACTGTGGTAATCAAAACGCACCACATGGGGGCAAAACACTTTACATAATTGGTTTTCTAGATAATTTTATATGGCAGCAGTGGATGCAGTTTGTTTTTGTGACCAAAAAGATATGCATAACGTCATACGGTGTTCTGCTTCCACACTCTGCCCCCATTTACACATAGAAGGCTTGTGTTAGCTTTAGCCCCAGAGTTTACATCCTTGACATTCTCCAACCGTCTATGCAATTAGCACAATTTCAACAGATTCAAAAGCTCAGAAAAGCAGCTTTGAGCTTATTTGAACACTTTACAGTAATTAAGTGTTTAAGCAATCCATGTTTTTATTTTTTTCTATTCCTAGACACCTAGATCTTCTCACAGGTGTATATATTTCAAATATTGGCATAATTTTGGAAATTCCAGAAACCAATTGACAATGAAACCTGAAAGAGATCCTCAAATTCGATATAATTCTCCATTTTATTGCTACACAATTTGCCATAATACAGATTTATTAATTTACTTAGCCTATTTCAGTGCGGTGGTGATGGCTGTCCACCGACAGGGGGCGCAATTTACAAAGCGTCCCCATCTCTCAGGAAGCCAGCGGAGCACAGTTGAAGTGCAGAAATATAATTAAAAGTATTTTATTGCCAACAAAAGCGAGCATGAACAAACATAATTAAGCGGGGGAATAAATAAATATACATTAGGAAATGTTAGGTAAGCATCTTTTTAGAACTGATTTAGATGTAGAAATAACGACATTGTTCCTAATGCCAAATGAAATGCTTTTATGCAACACATTCCTCATTGGGATGGATATCCTGTGAAAGCTCAGTAATTACCTTATACCACTTAGAGAGAATAATGTAGATTATGTCACAGATTACAATTTCAATCAGGTAATCAGTGATCTGTAACAGATTACATTTTGCAAAATAACACCCCAGCCCTCCCCTCATGCTTGCACAAGCTTCCAACTCCTTTTTCTCCATCTGGAATTATGCAAATTTCACGTAATTAAGGGGCTTGGTGTCGGTTCTGCTTCTTCTGCTCCATGTTTGCTGTTGTTCCCCGAACAAGCGTGCATGAGCCCATCATCACGAGGGATCCTGGGAAAAAAAGGGGGATATTGTAACTGCACAGAAATCTACATTCCCAGTATGTGCAATCCAAAATACATTAGACATGCTAAAATATGAATGTAACCTTTTTTTTTCTTTTACTTTTCAAGTGCAGAAGTTAGTTTCCACACCCATTAAACTGGTGGAACGACTCACCTCTGAGCGGTGCAGAGAGGTGACGGCTGTCAGACACTTAAGAGTTTTCATTTCCATTTAGAAAGGCTCACTCCATCATCCCACCGCCGCTTTTGTGTAAAGTGTTACTGATTTTTGTTCCGAACAACGCTCCGGCTGTTCTGCTAAACTGATCCTTAAAGGCTGAACATTTTGACTTTTCATTCATGTCTAAAATATGCTCTCTGTGCCGCACTGAGTTCAAGGTTTGCTTAAAATAAGTTTAATCTTCACCTTTGTGCACTCTGCTAGCTTCATCCAACTGCTCTGACTTGCATTTGTGTCCTTTGAAATGGGTGAAGACTGTCAGCAAACCTTTCTTTTCTTTTCATGTGGTTCTTCAGAGGTTTGACAAAGCTGCTCAACAGTTTCTCTTCTGATGCTACTATTAAAAATATCCTCATTAAGATATTTTTATACATTACCGTATTTGTCTTTCTTTTTTCAGTAAGGACATACTTAACTGACTGTTGTGTAGACATACTTATGTTGCACTAAAATCTCATATGCAGACTCCGGAGATTGAGTTTTGTTATCAACTTTACGTTTGAATTGAGACTCAATCTCAAAGAGTCGAGATTTGACTTGAAAATTGACCTCAAAGACTTGATGTCCCTGATTTGTGTATAAAGTACAATGTTGAGAATCAAATTCAAGGACTTGAGACTCGACTTGAGACTTGAACTTAAAGACTTGAGACTTGACTGTGGACTTGATCTAATGAACATGAGACATCAATGACTTGAGACTTGAACTCAAAGCCTTGATGTTTTCAATGTGTGCACCTTGTTCAATGTGCAATGTTACGCAGAATGTCAAGACTTAACCTGAAGTACTTGATGCTCATATTCAAGGACATGAGACTCGACTTAAGACTCTAACTCAAGGACTTGAGACTTAAACTCGAAGACTTGAGATTCAAGCTTAAGGATTCTAGATTCACTTAAGACTTGAACTTAAGGATTTGAGATTTAGCTTTGGCTCTGGACTTGAGACTTGAACTCAAAGATTTTGAGACTCTAACTCAAGGACTTCAGATTTGAACTCAAGGACTTGAGACTCAACCTTAATGACTCTAGATTGACCTAAGACTTGAACATAAGGATTTAGGATTTGACTTGAGCTGTGGACTTGAGTCTTGAATTCTGACTTAAGACTTACCCAAAGACTTGAGACTTGACTTGAGACTTAACCTCAAAGAGAGATTTGACTTGAGCCTTGGACTTGAGATGTAATTTAAATGGAGATCCCTGTCTTATGTTGTGGGACCCCATTGCAATACTAATTTGGAATCTGTCTTTCTCCCTCTCAGACCCTCCAACGGTGGAACCAGTTTTCATGGAGATGCGACAGGGCCTGGGCCGGCCGGTTGTGATGACCTGCAGGGTTCTGCGAGCTCACCCGTCCCGAGTGCTGCGCTTCGAATGGCTCCTGTCGAACCGGCTGCTGCATGCGGGGGCCTTTGATGCCCAAAAAGACGAGACGGAGTACACCATTCGCAGCCTGAACAAAGAGGGCTGGGGCGAGTACACCTGTAACATAATCAATGAGGCTGGAGCAGGAAAATGCACCTTCCAGGTGACAGGTAAGCAGCTATAGAGTAGTTTGGCTGAGAGTGCAACCTACATTTTATTATTTTTGGTTTTTGTTCTTTTTCAATGAGAATGTACAATACTTAAAGAACAGGAGTAAAATGAAGACCAAGTCTTATAAATCCCAACCCCATTCTTATTATTTCATATGACACAAAAAGATGACTAATGAGTGGTTATAATCAAAACAAGCACAAAATGAAAATCCATAATAATAACAATAATACAACTGGAAGACTATATTTTTATCATGCTGCATACAAATCAAACATTTTCTTTTTACATTTAAACTTAAAACAAATTGTACATAAACACTTTTTCTGGTCATTTTTCAAAAAATTCAAATTTTTTGACCAAAGCAAAGGAAATAGCCATTTGTTTAAGTGTAGTTTTTACTTTAGGTACGTTAAAGTCATAGTTTATTTGGCTATGTCCTTAATTTATAACAAAATGACTTTGTAAACTACATGGCAAGATAACATTTTTGATCTTATACATTACTGGCAGTGTTTACATAGAACATACATCTTTAAATTTGACTTCATATGAATTATCTGTAATGTTTTGTTTTTTTTTTGAAAAATTATTAAAAGTTCCAGGTTTGATTAATGAGAATAACCCCAGATTATTTATTTTATTTTATTTTTTTTTACTAAATAGCCACAACCGCTACAGGGCACTCTAGAAGTGTGACTTAATATTACTATTAATATTCTATTGTTAATATATTATTAAAAAATATATTATTTATATATATATATATATATATATATATATATATATATATGTTGGTCTTAAGCCATGTACCAGGCATGTGGGGCACATCCAAGAACGCTAGTACCTGCAGTATAAGTGCATGGACTCACACTTGAAGGAGTCTTGGTGCGAAATATTAAAGCGGTGCAAATCTTATGAATCTTGCTTTAGGTTTGTTCTTTCACAGCTCTATTCCGATATATAAAAGACCTGATGTCATATGATTCCAGCCGGACACAAGCTACTATTATTAATTTCTTCTCCCTGGTTGATTTTCATCTGGTTGGCACTTCCAAGAATTAAAAGAACTTTATCCATACAGTACATTACTATCAAATCTGAGTCCCTGATTGGTCAAAGTTTAACTGGTTTAAACTTAAATGAGCTTTGAATGGCCAAGTGTTTGTAGGAAGACCTCAAAAATGGACTTTTAGTAGTGATTCTTAATCGTGGAAGTTTTGAATACAGAAGCTCAAAACACTCCTATACGCATTTACATAGACCGGGGGTCGGCAACCTGCGGCTCCGGAGCCGCATGCGGCTCTTTGAGCGCCCCCTTGCGGCTCATTGGCGCTTTTACAAAATGTTTGATATTAGTAAGAAATGTTAGAAGGAAACATATTGTAGCGATTTGGGTGGGAGCAGAATCAAGTAGATGACTGGCAGCTTTGATTCTAGAGATAACTTGTGTCCGATTCATTGCACGACCCCAAGTGCTTGCAGAAGGAAGCGTACACGCAGGTCAGGCTTATCAGATGGTGTCAACATTTTGACCACCATTTATTTAACAGAACAGAACCACAGAACAGCCGACACTGTGAGGAGGGTCACTCATACACACACCACTCTCACTCATGGTGCCGGTAAAACACTCAAGTCCCATAATGCAACACAAGAACAGACACTAACTCCACCCACTAACAAGGAACTATTTCTAAATTAACAGTCAGGCTGCCACAATATTTTTGTTTTAATACGATTTCTGTAGAAGGACAAACATGACACAAACATCCTTTACGTTTTCCAGTTGTTGTGAGATGAGTGTAGATGCTTCCACGCCGTCTGAGTCAGCGCACAGCAGAATTCCTGCCCGTGCGTCTGGAGCGCACGTGAGCGCACGTTGCTACGCGGGTTTTGAAGTCGGGTCACGAGCTCCATGTACAAATCGGCACGCATTGAGCGTGCTGAATCTTCAATCCGGTTCAAGATTTCCACGCACAGTCGCGGCAGCTCAGACCTGTAAATGTGCGTGGAAATCTTGAACCGGATTGAAGATTCAGCGCGGGAGCTGCTTGTGGGCGGAGTCTGCTTCAAAGCACAGA